>NC_135497.1:390063877-390231377 GCF_052857255.1 Amblyomma americanum | reverse complement strand
TTAAAATCATATAGAGCGAAGTATACGCTTCGTGTAAAAATTTTATTTCACTCGACGCTTCGATCGGAGGACCGATATTTTTCAAGAATACAGTTCATGGACGCATCTTCTTATTATTTAATTATTTATTACCTCAAAGACCCCGGATATGGTTCATTACATGAGGGATGGGAATGACAGACTACAAGATGATGGCCTCAATCTTTTTCTTGAATTTTGTGGGGTTGGTAAGGTGTATGGCTTCCGGCGACAGATCGTTCCAGTCCCTAGATGATTTGACAAAAAAAAGATCGGAAATGAGATGCAGCTCTTGCAGGGGGAGGGCACACTGTCTTGCTGTGGTGAATGCGGCTGGACAGAGCATGTGGTGCCGATATTGTCGATGCTCCTAAAGATGAATGATAAAACTTATGGAACAAGCATAATCGAGATATTTTCTTCTTGTTGCAAGACTAGACAATGTCGCGCTAGATTTTAGGGAAGACACACTAGTATAATATGAATAATCACAGTATATAAAGCAGATAGCGCGATTTTGTATTTTTTCAAGTGTTAGTGAGAGGTTTGACTGTTGAGGGTCCCATACTGCTGAAGCGAATTCTAATTTAGGTCGGAGGAAAGTCTGGTGAGCTAATAATTTGATGGAAGAGGTAGCAAAACTAAGATTTCGACGTAGGAAGCAAAGGGTGCGGTTAGCGTCATTAGCGATGTTCGTTATATGTGAAGACCATGTTAGGGTATGAGTTAAAGTAATGCCTATATACTTACAGGTAAGAAGGGAACACACCTCAGAACCAAAAAGAACATATTTAGAGGGATTGTGGGATTGCCTGCGATGGAAGGAAATCACACATGTTTTAGCAATATTAAGGGATATTAACCAATGCTCGCACCAAATTTCAATTCGGGCTAAATCTTGTTGAAGGGTGTCGGCGTCAGTGCTTGTAGAAATCGGGCGGTAAATTACGCAATCGTCTGCAATCAGCCGGATGTTACAGGTAACGTTGGAAGGAAGATCTTTAATGTAAATGAGAAAAAGCAAGGGTCCGAGTACTGTGCCTTGAGGAACACCTGAAGTAACCGGAGAACGAGGGGACGACGATTTGTTAGCATAGACGAAATGCTCTCTGTCAGCCAAAAAAATTCGAAACCAGTTCATCACTAAGTGATTAAGGTTTAGACGCGAGACTTTTAGTAGTAATCTTTTGTGCGGTACTTTATTGAAGGCTTTTTCAAAGTCAAGGAACAGCGCGTCAAGAGAAATATTTAAGTCAAGATGCGAACTAAGGTCATGGATGCAAAGGGCTAGTTGGGAATCACAGGAAAGTCCTTTTAAGAAACCATTTGGTTAGGGTGAAAAAAGTTTACTGAGACTAGGAATTTACTGATGTGAGAGTAAATAAAATGTTCCATTAGCTTTGAACAAATGCTTGGGAGGGAAATAGGGCGGTAGTTTTTACAAGAAAACGATGAACATTTTTTGGGACTGGGGCGATCTTACCTATTTTCCAGTCTTGTGGCAGCACACCTGATGTTAGAGAATGTTGAAAAAGGTGGCATAAGATGGCACTAACAATGTTCTTAGTATATTTTAGGGCTTCAAAGTTTAAGCCATCAATACCAGATGAAGATGACACTTTAAATGATTCGATTAGTTTCGTAATTTCACTAGTATCGAACAGAATATCTGGCATAACAGAGAGATCAAAGACAGGGAAGTATGGTAATTCGCCTTCAGGTTCTTTAGTAAAAACAGCAAAAAAAGGAGTTAAGAGTGCTACAGACTTCATGTTTTGGTATGAGAATGTTACTATCTTTTTGTATTGTTAGAGGTCTGTGGCGTGTAGGGTTAATAGTTTTCAAAACTTGTTAGGATTGGTGCATAGCATAGACGGTAACACTGATGAAAAAAGGAACGTTCGGTTTGGCTCGCTAAAGATTGGAATATTTTTTCTGCAGACTGATACCTTTTCTACGCGCAAGCGCTATTCAGGTGTTCGGCGGTTCGAAAAAGTCTTTTCTTTTTGTTGTTGAGGCGCTTCAGTTTGTTAGTAAACCACGTTGACGATGATTTTTCGGTGATGGTGATAATAGGGATGACCTTATCAATCAGTTGGTGCATTTTGTGTTTGAAGAGAGACCAGTTAGTTTCAATAGACCGGCTTGAGAATTCAAGGACAAGCCACGCCCCAAAGTCGGACAGCTCTGCGTTCATGGCTGTGTATATATAACCCTTTGTCATATAAGGTTAGTGTCTTTTTTGCTTTTTCAGGCATGGCGGTTTACGAAAATGTGCTTAGTATTACGGAGTGGTCACTAGGCCCAGGTAAATGAAGCGGCGGTGACACGTTATCTGGACGGGAAGTGAAAACAAGATCAAGAATGTTAGAAGAATGATCAGTTTGCCTGGTAGGATTATATACGAGCTGAGACATGCCAAAGGTTAGGCACATGTTAAAAAAGTCACTTTCTATGTTCTCTTTGGATGGATCGGTGTTATATTTACCAATTACTATGCTTTCCGGATGGGGATGGCCGACAGTCCTGCCTGTGAGAGCTGTGGTTGTGAGGAGACCATCGCTCATCTTCGCTGTGAGTGCCCTGCATTTGCGAGTGAGAGACATACACTGTGTTGTGCCCTGGACCATCTCGATCCTCGCCCATTAACAGAGCAAAAGATCCTCGGTCCGTGGCCACAGCAGTCGACTGCCCTTAAGGCATACAAGGCACTCTTTGCCTACTTGAGAGCGACTGTATCGAGTGACAAATTGTGACAGCGTTGTGCGTGTGTGTGTGTTATGCCTTTTTTGCCTTCTCTCTTCCTCCTTTTAGTCCCCTAATCCCTCTTCCCAGTGCAGGGTAGACAACCGGAACCCCTTTCTGGTTAACATCCCTGCCTTTCCCTCCTCCTCTTTATCTATTTGGGTGTAATGGCAGGTAGGTCGGGCCGGGTAATATCAGGAAAATTAAAATCACCATAAAGAAGAAAGGGAATGTGCTGATGTGACGTATATTATGACGCGCAGAGCTTCAAGGAAGTGAGCCACAAAGGAATCTGTTAGATCAGGTGGTCGATAGCAAACGCCGATGACAACTGGAGGGAAGGAATCATGGCGTTGAATAAAAAGCAATTCTAGAGAGGATGCAAGTTTAATCTCGGAACGACGACATGAGTAATGAGCACCGATTAGTACGTCTCCTCCTCGCCTATTTATCCTGTCACGTCGAAAGAAATTGAAATCTGGAAACACAGAAAGTATCTCGGAGTTTCCTAAGTACAAATTTAGCCATGTTTCGGTTAGTACAATTATGTTGCTATCCGTCGTGCGTACGAGACTGGCGAGGGTGTCAAGCTTAGGTGGTAGGCTACGGATGTTAGTGTAAAGAATGGTCAAGGGGCGGAGGTTAGACTTTTCAGAAGGGTCATTGAGTAGCTATGGATTGCAGGTAACGACTTTTTAACATGGTCATAAGTGTACGTGGTGGGGCCGATGATGAGCTTATTATACCGGAGTTTGTGTTTTTTGGTTTGCGGTTTACCAAATGCAAGCAGCAGCTTCCTTGCAAAGAGAGTAGTTTTAGAGTAGTCCTCAGAAACACTATAGCCACTGTCCTTTAGTTTGCTAGCGCAGGAAAGAATTTTTCCTTTCGTTTTATAGTGAATAAAATTCACAATAATTGGTCTGTTTTGTTAGCGTCAAAATTTCCCAGTCAGTGAGCTCTTTCAATGTCTGTTGGGTTGATTGTGACGTCTAGTTTTTCTTTGCATACCTCAATGACAAACTTTTCAATTTCAACCCATGTTTCTTGGTTAGTGTCTTTGAAGCAAAAAACAAATAAATTGGTTCTGCGTGCCCTGTATTCGGAGTCGGCCAGCTTAGATATAATATTCGATATTTCACCCGCATTCTGCTCCGCAAGCTCCCGAGCTTGGCTTATATAATCCTTTATGGCGGCAAATGATGCACAATCTTCTTCAGTTTTTGTTAGTCTGCTTCTTATTTCACCTAGCGCTTTGACATTCTGGGTTAACGTGCTGCGAATTGTTTTCTTTCGGCCAGCAAAGATGCTTGTCTAGATCGTAGTTCGTTCAAAGCTTCCATTATGTCGGAAGTATCTTGCGGAGCAGCACCGCAGGTGTTGGGACCGGGGTTTACTTCAACATCACCCGCCAGAATCAGCAGTTGACGGATGACACCAAGGCATTCAAAGGCAGTCGCGACACAACACTGAGGGCTCGGCAGCACTAGCAATGCCGCATAACGGGTACGCCGCGCAAATGTTGAGTATCCGTAGTTCACCTGCACGACAAAGAGGCGACGCAGGCGAGTGTACGTGGACATCGTTGCAGTGCTGCCGAGCCCATTAAGCGTGGTGTGCGTTGGTGCTGTCCTTAAGTAGTGTGGACACTGCGGTGACGTAAACATGCTGGCATATATATTATACCATAGGACTTCGCACACTGAGGCTTCAAAAGAAAAGAAAGACACACTTACGCCATGATGGGGAAGCAAAGGCGCCGCGTCGCGTACGCATGAACTCACTGCACACACACGCACACACACACACGAACACGCACACACGAACACGCACACACACACACACGCACACACACACACACACTATATATATATATATATATATATATATATATATATATATATATATATATATATATATATATATATATTGACACGAGGATTGGAAGTAGAAGAAGAAAGAGATCGCAGCCTCTAGAAGTAGACGACGCTGAAGTGTAGGTCCGTTTTCTCTGGTGCCCTAGTTCAGCCGCTGCAGTTCCTTTTCAGTGTAACAACTGTTACACATCCGGTGGAGCAGTGCTGGGTACGCTTGCCGACCTGCGTACGCCTACGAGATAAAGACGGCACTCACACCGGTCCATCAGCGCTCAAGCCGCCGCCTCCGCGATGAGACACCTGAGTTCGGGCCTCTTGACAACCCGACGAGCAAGACGCAGCCTCGACCGACGGTCTCACCGGAAATGGCCACAGACAGTAGGTTCCCGGCGCCCATCCTCTACCACTCGCCGCGAACACCGCCATCTTTTCACGGTGACGTGTACGAAGATGCGGAAGACTGGCTGGACACCTTCGAGCGGGTCGCCCGCTACCACGGTTGGAGCGACGACCGTAAGCTCCATAATGTGTATTTTGCGCTCGAGGACTCCGCTAGGACATGGTACGAGAACCACGAGAGCAACCTGTCCACCTGGGAGACATTTCGCCAAAATCTCATAGCTACATTCCCCAACGCAGACCGCCGGAAGAAAGCTGAAGCTGCGCTTCGCTCCCGTAACCAGCGGACTAACGAAAGCGTCCGCATGTATGTAGAGGACATGACGCGCCTCTTCAAGCGTGCTGACCCATCCATGGCGGAGGAGACGAAGCTTCGCCACCTCATGCGCGGGGTCAAGCAGGAACTTTTCGCCGGTCTTGTGAGCAGTCCACCGCGTACTGTTTCCGAATTCCTCACGGAAGCGACTACGATGGAGACGAGGCTCCTGCAACGAGCCCGGCAATACAATCGGGATGTAAGCACGCTTGGGCCCGCTGTTTCTTCGATGCCGCTAGGGAGTGATGCGGCCGTTTTACGGGACCTAATCAGGTCGATCGTCAGAGAGGAATTACAAGCCCTCCAGCTGCCTCCCAGCGCGCCGTCTGTTACATCGCTGTCTGAAGTCGTCCGGGACGAGGTGCGCCTAGCACCACAGCAGCAACAACTGCCTGAGATCCCAAGACAGACTGAGGTCAGACCAACCTATGCATCTGTCCTCTGCCGGGCCCCAACGTCAGGCTACGACGTGAATACCGCGACTCACGAAGCGCAGCAGTCTGGTCTTTCCCGTGTGCCTGCTCGACCAGCTTATCAGCGGCCACGGAAGTGTGAAGTGTGGCGTGCACCGGACCGGCGGCCCCTTTGCTACCACTGTGGTGAGGCGGGACATCTTTACAGGGCCTGCCCGTACCGCCGAGTGGGTCTGCGTGGTTTCGCGCCCGACGACCCTTGCCCCCGGAATGGCGAACGACCATTCGAAATTGAAGCTCATCTGTCCGCCCGTCAGAGGCCTGGGACATACGGTCGCTACGATCCTAGGTCGTCATCTCCGCTGCGTTACCGTTCCCCAAGCCCTCGCCGAGACGCCGGCTACCCTGAGCGGCGTTCTCCCAGTCCACGCCGGGAAAACTAATTCCAGCGGTCTCCGGAGGCAAGGCCGCTGCTGTCGGGAAAACTGAAGATCCTCCGCCGCCGATATACCGATACGCTGATTCCTCACCGGGGCAGGGTAGCGACAGCATCCGACGCGCTACTTCTGATTTGCGTGTGACGATTGACGGAACTGACACCATCGCTTTACTTGATACTGGGGCTGACTATTCCGTGATGAGCCACACCCTCGCCCAGGAATTGAGCAAAGTTTTGACACCATAGTTGGGCCCTAGCATTCGCACGCCTGGAGGTCACCTCATTAGCCCGGCCGGAAGGTGCACAGCACGAGTCGGCATCCGCGGTTTCGTCTACGTGGGTGAATTCGTCGTGTTGAGCGAGTGTTCGAGAGATTCGATCCTGGGCCTCGACTTTCTACAGGCAAACGGTGCTGTGATCGATCTACACGAGGCGCGAGTCACATTTTCGACGAAGCAAGCCGTGGCGCACAGTAACACAGAAGGCCCAGGAGTCAACGTTCTGCGTATAGTCGAAGACGACGTAATGCTGCCACCACGGTCCAGTGTGCTGGTGTTAGTGAGGAACGACTCGTTTCACGACTACGAAGGTATTACGGACAGTCACCCTTCGCTGTTGCTTGAGAAGGGTGTGGCTATCGCGCGCGGTCTTGTTGAACTGAATGACGGCTGTGCGACAGTTTTTCTGACGAATTTCACGAACGAAATTCAGCATCTCGCCAAGGGAACGGCCGTCGCCTTCCTCGACGACGTGGATAGGTTACCGAATCTGTGCCCCGTACAGGTAAATCTTAACGACGATGCCGCACCAAGTAACGCCCTTCAGAAGGTTAAAATCAACCCGGAGTTGTCACCTCATCAGAAGAACCTTCTGTCGTCACTGCTACTTGATTTTAAAGATTGCTTCGCGGCGAGCTCCAAGGTCGGACGTACGCCGGTAGCCAAGCATCGCATTGTCACCGATTCGGCCACGCCACCAGTTTGTCAGCGCCCATTCCGCGTTTCGCCTAAAGAGCGCGAAGCTATTAGGACGCAAGTCGATGAAATGCTTGCAGACGACGTTATACAGCCGTCAACAAGTCCGTGGGCGTCGCCGGTGGTCCTGGTGAAAAAGAAAGACAACACGTTGCGATTCTGTGTTGATTACAGGAAACTGAATAATGTTACCAAAAAGGACGTATACCCACTCCCGAGGATCGATGATGCCCTTGACCGACTCCGGGACGCCTGGTTCTTCTCTTCCTTAGATCTTAAAAGCGGATATTGGCAGATCGAGGTGGACGAGCGAGACCGCGAGAAAACGGCTTTCGTGACACCCGACGGTCTGTACGAATTTAAGGTGCTCCCGTTTGGACTTTGCTCCGCTCCGGCCACATTTCAACGCATGATGGACACTGTTTTAGCTGGTTTGAAGTGGCAGACGTGCCTTGTGTACCTGGACGACGTGGTCATCTTTTCGTTTAGCTTCGACCAACACTTGCAGCGATTGCGCATTGTCCTTCAAGCTCTTCAGTCTGCACAACTAACGATCAAGCCAGAGAAATGCCATTTCGCCTTCGAGGAGCTTCATTTTTTAGGACATGTTGTCAGCGCACACGGTGTTCTTCCAGACCCCGACAAGACTTCCGCCGTCTCCAGTTTCCCACGCCCAACCGACAAGAAGGCCCTCCGACGTTTTTTGGGCCTCTGCTCGTATTACCGCCGCTTTGTGAAAGATTTTTCTCGCCTAGCTGAGCCATTGACTGCCTTGACTCGAGATGACACACCCTTCGTATGGGGAAGTGCCCAAGACGCAGCCTTCGAGGAACTCCGCTGCCGCCTTCAAAGTCCACCAATACTAGCTCATTTTGACGAGAATGCAGAGACTGATGTCCACACTGACGCCAGCAATGTCGGCCTCGGAGCGATCCTCGTACAGTGGAAGGACGGCGCAGAGCGAGTAATCGCCTACGCGAGCCGCACACTTTCTCGATCGGAACGGAACTATTCGACGACCGAAAAAGAGTGCCTTGCCGTCATCTGGGCTCTGAGTAAGTTTCGACCTTACATCTACGGCCGACCGTTTCGTGTTGTCAGCGATCATCACTCGCTATGCTGGCTGGCCAGCATTCAAGACCGTTCTGGCCGGTTGGCCAGATGGAGCCTCCGTTTACAGGAGTACGACGTTACGGTCGTCTATAAATCGGGTCGGCAGCACCAGGACGCGGACTGTTTATCACGAGCACCCATGGAACCGGCTACGCAAGACATCCCCGAAGATTGCCCTGCTCTTTGTGCCATTAGCATCTCCCGTATGGCGCAGCTTCAACGAGCAGATTCTGAGTTGGCGCCACTCGTTAAGTATCTGGAGGGTTTGAATTCTCATGTACCTCGTGTTTTTCGCCGTGGACTACAGACCTTCATTCTGCGGCGTGGAGTCCTCTACAAGCGCAACTTTGACAGCAACAAAGAGACGTTTTTGCTTGTTGTGCCATCCCAGTTACGCTCCGAAATCTTAAGCGCTTGTCATGATGAACCATCCGCCGGCCACTTCGGGGTTAGTCGCACACTGGCAAAGATTCGGCTTAATTATTACTGGCCCAATTTACTCCCATCCGTGCGTAGATACGTAACAACATGCCGGGATTGCCAACGGCGCAAATCTCCTCCTCTGAAGCCAGCCGGCTTTCTGCAGCCCATAGCACCACCAAAGACCCCTTTTCAGCAAATTGGCATAGACCTCCTCGGCCCTTTTCCGAAGTCGACAAGAGGAAACCGGTGGATTACGGTCGCGACAGATTATTTGACCCGATACGCTGAGACCACGTCACTTGCAAACGGTACTGCTGCTGAAGTCGCCGACTTCTTCGTCCACAACATCGTCCTGCGTCATGGCGCTCCTGCAGCTATCATTACTGACCGTGGAGCTGCATTTACGGCCCGCTTCACTCAGGCTGTACTCAAGCTCACGCACACCAGCCATAGACGTACAACAGCCTACCACCCGCAGACAAATGGCTTGGTAGAACGCCTCAACAGGACCTTGACCGACATGCTTTCCATGTATATTGATATCGAGCACAAGACATGGGACGAAATTCTCCCATACGCAACATTCGCGTATAATACCGCGCAGCAAGATACGACGCAGTTCACTCCGTTCGAATTAGTCTTCGGTCGACAGGTTACCACCCCCCTCGATGCTATGCTACTCGTGGACCCCCCTGACAGTGAGATTGAACTTATTGTCGACGTCGCCACCTATGTTCAGCGCGCGGAAGAAGCACGGCAACTGGCCAGACACCGCATTCACCGTCAGCAGCAGATCGATGCTGACCGCTACAACCTTGGACGCCGCTACGTTACCTACCACCCAGGCGACTATGTGTGGGTTTGGACGCCCGTTCGTCGTCGCGGGCTGTCCGAAAAGTTACTGCGCCGCTACTTCGGCCCTTACCTTATTGTCCGCCGTCTCAGCGACGTAACGTACGAAGTTGCACCAGCCTCTCCAGCTCGTTCGTCGCACAACGGCAAGCGCAGCGACGTTGTGCATGTGGTGCGAATGAAGCCGTACTACGAGCGACCCCCCGAGTGACTTTCCGGCTGCATGTAGTCATATTCCGTGACGTCAGACTAGTGGTGTACCTCTTGAACACTTTTTCTCCCCGCTATTCGGTCTGACGGTAACACCGCATCGGGGCGATGCTCCTGAAGAGGGGGCAGTGACACGAGGATTGGAAGTAGAAGAAGAAAGAGATCGCAGCCTCTAGAAGTAGACGACGCTGAAGTGTAGGTCCGTTTTCTCTGGTGCCCCTGTTCAGCCGCTGCAGTTCCTTTTCAGTGTAGTAACTGTTACAATATATATATATATACACATATATATATATATATATATATATATATATATATATATATATATATATATATATATATATATATATATATATATATATATATAAATATAAATATATTAAAGAAGCCAACAGTCACCGGAACCATGGTGCATAGGGGAATGTTTTATATACTTTTTTTAATTTCTAATGCCAATCAATTGGTTTAAAGAAAGTTACTTATAAACCAGCAGAATAAAACAACCATGCCGCCGGTGGGATCCGAACCCACGACCTCCGAATATCGCGTCCGGTGCTCTTACCGACTGAGCTACGGCGACGGCTGTCCAATCTGCTGCTTTCGTGGGTATTTATGTTTTGCGTGTAAGTGAACCTTGAGAGTGTTCACCAGCGCCACCCTCGTCCACCATAGCGGTGGACGTAGCACGTCCTGTAATACCGCAAGTGTGACGTAGAACGTCATCTAACGGCGAGGGCGGAAATTGTGCGAGAGCCCTCTTATGCTACCTATGGCATCAAGACTGCTAGAACTGAGACCCCCTATATATATATATATATATATATATATATATATATATATATATATATATATATATATATATATATATATATATATATAGATTTAAGAGAAGTGGGCACTTCTACAAAGACACTTTTATTTATCAACGTTTCGACCGCGGTGCGGTCTTCTTCAGGACTGTAGTGGTCTCGCGTCAGATGGACGTTTTAAGTTTGTGAGCTCAAGAGGAGGGAGAAAGGAGTGTAACACGCAAATAGCAACAACGGTTCAAAAAACTGAAAAAAAGAAAATAAAGATGGGGGTGCGGGGAGCAGACCGGGACAATATTGGGTGAGGAAGCAAAAAAATAGAAATAAAAGAAAAAAAGGGGGGAAAACTAGTATAGTAAGGAAGGGTGGGGTACAAAAGGAGATGGCGAAACGAGAGAAAGGGAGAGGAAGACGGTGCGGGGGACATGGGCAGCACGGAAACAAAACACACAAACAAAATGCACAAACACAAAGGGCGCCGCTGCAGATGCGTGGCCAAAGAGGAGCCGCTGCGCAAATGACACTGGCAGTGACGAACAGGCCAAACCAGGCGCCTTTTGGGGGTCTCACTAATTTCCGGTGAGCCGAGGGCTAGAAAGTTAAGGAAGGAGTGGGCTACGTTAACGAGCACATGTCTAAGAACTTACTCACGGGGTCTGGGTTTCACTGAACGGTGCACCCCTCTCCGTGGGTGGGTCGTTGAACCGACCTCGCCGGGAATACTTGTTTGTAGGGGAGGAGGGCTGGGCTAGCTGTGTGCAAAGATTTCAGATTGTCGGAAAATGTAAGGAAAGAACGTCAAAAACTTATCAATACTGCACGAGGCAGGATAGTGTAAGTAAGGAGGGGTATGATTGCCTGGGATATACACTAGGAGTTATAAAAGGTATATCTGAGTTAGCCAATTAACGAGAAGTGTAGTATTATTTTGTTTGGAGGTCGTGAATAAAAGAAAGGGTACCAGGCTTTTCGTTAAGACCTTCTTGAATAGTATTAAACTTGTGGATAAAATAGGATTCACGCTGTTCACGTTCTCGCCTGTTTTTGAAGCCCCCTTGAATAATTGTTACTTTTAGTTGGTCAAATGGGTGTCCTTCTGCGTTTACATGCTTGGATAGGGGAAGGTTTGGGAGAGACTTGGCGTGTGCGCGGTGATTGTTAAATCGAATGCGGAATGCAGTGTTTGTCTGTCCTATGTATTGCTAGTTACACAAAGTGCATTCAAGAAGGTAAATAATGTTTGATGAGTCGCAGTCAAAGTTACCGTTGATTGAATGCTGGAAAACTGACCTCGTACTAGTTGCGGAACACGTAGTCTGCATGTGCTTGCAAACTTTGCAGCGACCCTTAGCACAGGGCTGGCATCCATATTTTGGGGTTTTGTGTTCCTTGGAGTGGACTAGGTGGTTCTGAATGTTTTTGGCACGCCTGTAAATCACGCGGGGTGCGCATGTAAATATTTTCGATAGTCGTTGACTTTGCTGGAGAATGTTAAAGTGCTTATTAAGAATTCTGTTTATGTTCGGTGCGTTACTGTTAAATGTGAGGATAAGGTTTGTAGTGTAATCATTTCGGTTATCTATTTGGTGCCCCTGGAGTATTTGACTACGGTTAAGATTTGAAGCTCTGCTTATGGCGTCATCAATAAGGGAACGTGGATAGCGCTGTGTTAAGAGCACGTTGCGCATGTGTTCGGAGTTTTCATGAAAGTCTAGGTCGTTAGAGCAGATTCTTCGAAAACGATGGGCCTGCGAATAAGGGATGCTGGTTTTGCAGTGACGGGGATGGGCGCTTTGAAAATGTAGATATTTTTGTGAGTCGGTTGGTTTTCTATAAACGGTTGTACGAACTGACCCCTTGTCCACCAGAATTTCAACATCAAGAAAATTGATTTGACTGGCTGAGTAGGTGTGCGTAAACTTTATGTTTGGGTGCACGGAGTTGAAACAGTCAATGAAATGGATAAGTTGTTGTTCTGTGTTTGTCCATATTATAAAAATATCATCCAAATAGCGCTTGTAAAAGTACGGCTGAATTGTACAAGAAGAAAGAAATTTTGACTCTATATGATGCATGAAGATATTGGCATAATTTGGGGCCATTCTTGTTCCCATAGCGGTGCCACTTACTTGCAGATAATATTGAAGATCAAATTCGAAGCTATTATATTCTAACACAATTTTGGCTAGTGTTCCTAACACGTTTGGGCTTGGAGATTCATGAGGTTTCTGCTGTTCATAAGATTCTAAAAGGGCTGCAACGCCGTCGGCATGGGGAATGTTTGTGTATAAAGATGTTACATCCATGGTCACAAGAAAGGCTCCTTCTGGTAATGTTATATTGTCTATCTGGCGGAGAAAGTGGTTTGTATCTTTGATGTAGGATGGATGTGTGGCTGGAATGTGGCTAATTAGAGTGTCAATGTACTTTGATATTGGTTCTGTGAGAGTGCCGATTCCTGAAATTATTGGCCGTCCAGGAATACCGGCTTTATGTAATTTAGGGAGCATGTAGAAACGCCCAGGAGAAGGATGGGTAGCCGTGAGTGCCTTGCATAGTTTCGGGGAGATTTCATTGTGTTTTATGAGGTCGAGGAGAATGTCAGATATAGCTTTTGAGTGCTCGTCGGTGGGGTCGCCATGCAGTTGTTTGTAAAAATGGTTGTCAGAAAGCTGTCGGATGCCTTCTGCTATATAGTCATCCCTGTTCAAGATAACAATGCCTCCGCCCTTATCAGCTGGCTTTATGACGATGTCGGTACGGTTGCTGAGCGCCTCGAGAGCAGTACGTTCTCTTTTAGAAAGATTGTCTGGTCCTAACCTGCGGTTCTTAAAATTTTCAACAATGTCATTTTGAACTGCCTTAATATAGATATCCAAGTGTTTTTCCCGCCCGATGTTGGGAGTCCAATTTTGGTTTGCTGGGTGGAAGTCCGTGTTTTGATGGGGGTTTCCGGGCTTATCAAAAAAGTATTCTCTCAGGCGAAGTTTTCTGGCGAAGTCGTCAAGATCTTTCAGGAGTTGGAATTCATTGAATTTGCCTGTGCGGGGGCAAAAAGTCAGCCCTCTAGATAGGACGGCTCGCTCATACTCTGTGAGCGGTGTTAGAGATAGATTGGTGATGTTGTCTACACTGTGATGGCCCTGTTTTGAGAGTGTTTGCCCTTGGCTGACCTTTGACTGAGTGATATCGGGGTTGGGAGAATTCGATCCTACCGCACTTAGTACTTCTTTCATCCATTCGTCATGGGGAACTTTGTCCCGTGTAAATTTTCTAATTTTGATTATGCCAATTTCTGAAGTTTTTTTTGTTTTGAAACGTTCTAGTTCCTCGGCCTCCAGCGCGGAAACAAGAAGATTATTCCGAGCCCGACGCTCCTCCGTTCCCAGTATCACCGAAGCTTTCTCAGAGTGCCGAATTGTGATTTTGAGTAACTCTAGGGAAGCTGATTTTAATATGTCGTTCCATTGCTTTTTGTCTCCTTCTGATAGATTATTCATTGCTGGTATCAGCTTCACTTGTAGACCTTTCGGTACGATATTAGCCCGAAGGTACGTTTTTAAGGTTTTAACATGAAGGTCATGTCTAAGCCGCTTATCAATTATTTTTCGTAATTTAAGAAAAGCTGAAGATTTGAAACAGGGCTGCCGGTGATATGAGAACAAGGGAGGCGGAGTACTCACGCGGCCTGTGTATCAGTCCCGGCGCACTCGCTGGGCGGAACCACAACGCTTTCGGAGGTCATATGATAAAACAGGGGTGCTGGGGATCAGTCCACAGTTATATGACGGGCTGCTGGTGATGGGTTGCTGTTCTGGTGTAGAATCCACGGCAGGTTTTTGCCTCGGTTGCATACCTCTCTTCGGGCTTGCCTCTCGACACGATGGCTTGTTTGATGTGCTCGCCTGGGCTGAGGTGCTTGCTGTAGGGGAATGTGCTGCTGCTGTGCCACTGGTGGTCTGGTGTGGCTGTTTTAGTGCGGCGCTGCAGTGTCCCCTCGATGTCCGGGAGTTGAGTGGTGGCCTGGTGGTGATGTCTGGATGGCTGGCTGCTGCTTGTCTAGTAGACATAGCATTTTGGCTTACGATTTGTGCAAATGTTCGAGGCTCTGGAGTACTCATCGAATTTTGTTGCTGCCGAGGCTGTGGATGTTGTGGCGCGTAGTCTCTCCATTGCCCCAATGTGAGGTGGCGAATTTGGAGGAGTAAATTATAGATATTCCATGACAGCAGCGAGACTCCACCGAAGCTGGGGTGCACGCCATCTGCAGACAGAACTGTGCTAGGGTGGAACATTTCCATTTGGTGGTCTACGAAGAAGGTGTTCTGCTCTCGTCGGCAGATGTCTACAAGAAGGGCATTAAAGGTCTGGGCCTTCTGGTTGATCTCTACCACTTGAGGCCTGTTGGTTGAATTCCTTCGCAAATTTGGAGCCCGAGGAAGCACGAGCGTTGCAAAAATGTTAATGATATCCGGTCTTCTTATTCTGATTTGATGTATTAGTTGCACGTACCGGTCTGCGGCGGTGGCGGCATCCATGATTGCGACGTCGTTGCTTCCGACGTGAAGGACGATGTCCGACACACCTCGTGGTACCCAATCCAGGAGGTTGGGGATGTCTTCAATTTTGGCACCAGGTTGGCAGATAAATGCTGGTGTGTGCAGGATTGCAGGATCAAAGTGCTGATGTAAGTATTTAACTTGAGAGTCCCCGATGATGGCGGTAGTTGGGCTCTCGACGGGGAATTTCCAAAGGACGTGTCTTGATGAAGTGCGAGCAGGAGCCATTGTAGAGAATGTTACGAACGTAGGTTGCGTTGGCTCCGCAGAATAAAGATTTAAGAGAAGTGGGCACTTCTACAAAGACACTTTTATTTATCAACGTTTCGACCGCGGTGCGGTCTTCTTCAGGACTGTAGTGGTCTCGCGTCAGATGGACGTTTTAAGTTTGTGAGCTCAAGAGGAGGGAGAAAGGAGTGTAACACGCAAATAGCAACAACGGTTCAAAAAACTGAAAAAAAGAAAATAAAGATGGGGGTGCGGGGAGCAGACCGGGACAATATTGGGGGAGGAAGCAAAAAAATAGAAATAAAAGAAAAAAAGGGGGAAAAACTAGTATAGTAAGGAAGGGTGGGGTACAAAAGGAGATGGCGAAACGAGAGAAAGGGAGAGGAAGACGGTGCGGGGGACATGGGCAGCACGGAAACAAAACACACAAACAAAATGCACAAACACAAAGGGCGCCGCTGCAGATGCGTGGCCAAAGAGGAGCCGCTGCGCAAATGACACTGGCAGTGACGAACAGGCCAAACCAGGCGCATTTTGGGGGTCTCACTAATTTCCGGTGAGCCGAGGGCTAGAACGTTAAGGAAGGAGTGGGCTACGTTAACGAGCACATGTCTAAGAACTTACTCACGGGGTCTGGGTTTCACTGAACGGTGCACCCCTCTCCGTGGGTGGGTCGTTGAACCGACCTCGCCGGGAATACTTGTTTGTAGGGGAGGAGGGCTGGGCTAGCTGTGTGCAAAGATTTCAGATTGTCGGAAAATGTAAGGAAAGAACGTCAAAAACTTATCAATACTGCACGAGGCAGGATAGTGTAAGTAAGGAGGGGTATGATTGCCTGGGATATACACTAGGAGTTATAAAAGGTATATCTGAGTTAGCCAATTAACGAGAAGTGTAGTATTATTTTGTTTGGAGGTCGTGAATAAAAGAAAGGGTACCAGGCTTTTCGTTAAGACCTTCTTGAATAGTATTAAACTTGCGGATAAAATAGGATTCACGCTGTTCACGTTCTCGCCTGTTTTTGAAGCCCCCTTGAATAATTGTTACTTTTAGTTGGTCAAATGGGTGTCCTTCTGCGTTTACATGCTTGGATAGGGGAAGGTTTGGGAGAGACTTGGCGTGTGCGCGGTGATTGTTAAATCGAATGCGGAATGCAGTGTTTGTCTGTCCTATGTATTGCTGGTTACACAAAGTGCATTCAAGAAGGTAAATAATGTTTGATGAGTCGCAGTCAAAGTTACCGTTGATTGAATGCTGGAAAACTGACCTCGTACTAGTTGCGGAACACGTAGTCTGCATGTGCTTGCAAACTTTGCAGCGACCCTTAGCACAGGGCTGGCATCCATATTTTGGGGTTTTGTGTTCCTTGGAGTGGACTAGGTGGTTCTGAATGTTTTTTGCACGCCTGTAAATCACGCGGGGTGCGCATGTAAATATTTTCGATAGTCGTTGACTTTGCTGGAGAATGTTAAAGTGCTTATTAAGAATTCTGTTTATGTTCGGTGCGTTACTGTTAAATGTGAGGATAAGGTTTGTAGTGTAATCATTTCGGTTATCTATTTGGTGCTCCTGGAGTATTTGACTACGGTTAAGATTTGAAGCTCTGCTTATGGCGTCATCAATAAGGGAACGTGGATAGCGCTGTGTTAAGAGCACGTTGCGCATGTGTTCGGAGTTTTCATGAAAGTCTAGGTCGTTAGAGCAGATTCTTCGAAAACGATGGGCCTGCGAATAAGGGATGCTGGTTTTGCAGTATATATATATATATATATATATATATATATATATATATATATATATATATATATATATATATATATATATATATATATATATATATATATATATATATGCAGTATAGAAAGATAAACGTATTTGGTTGCTAGAGGCAAAAATTCAAAGTTGAAAACGCTTCATTTAGCCATAGATTTATTTTGAGTCGACGTTTCGGACAGAGCCTGTCCTTTCTCAAGACTGAAGTTACAGGGGTCTTCTTCCTCTTCTTAAGGAGTTGGCACTGGCACACATGTACGACACATGAACAAAAGAAACAAACGGTGGCAAAGAATACAAGAAAAGATACAGATAGAAAGGGAAAAAAGGGGGAACAAATAAAAAAGAAAAACGTGTTGTACCCCGCCGCCCACCCCGAAGCCGCGGGGAGCCGACCCCGGACAAGGGAAACAAAAAAAAAGGAAAACACGGAGCGGGAGAGGATAATGGCTACCCATCAAGGCAACAGAGCGGCGGCGTGTAAGGTGGACAGGAGCAGACGGTGGCGGGATCGCCCTACACACAAAAGTTAAAGACGCGTGCACTCGCGTGCCCCGTACACAAAGAGTAAACAAATAAACAGAATAAAATGCAGACAGGGCCGGAGCTTCCGTCATCTGGAACCACTTCGGCAGCCAGAGCCAAGGCCGAATCAGCGGCGCCGTGAGCTTAACTAAACACCCGTGCACTGTGCATGAAAACACCCAGACACACAGCAGTAAAACATCCGAGCTCATGCCAGTGTCGTGTGGCGGCTAAATGACAATGGCGGGAGCATTTAAGCGAGTAAGGTGTACAGAAACAGACGGTGGCGGAATTGTCCAACATATATAAATTCGAGATGCTTGCACTCGCGTGACCTGGCCAGAAAAAGTAAACAAATAAACAAAATAAAATGCAGACAGGACAGGAGACTTCCGTCATCTGGAACCATTTCCGCAGCCCGAGTCAAGGTAGAATCAGCGGCGCCGTGAGCTTAACTACACACACGTGCACTGTGCCTGAAAACACCCACAAAAGAAAAAAAAGTGGAAAAACATCCGAGTTCGGCCAAGTGTGGTGTGGGAGGTAAATGTGAATGGCGTGAGCACTTAGGCAAGGGTTCTTCAATTGCACCCCGTCGTCAAGATAATCGAACTGGGAAGATAGGGGCAGGATGGGGTAGGGAATGAAGAAATTTGTGTGAGCTTGAAAAAGATTTCGCTGGCAAGAAACGACCGAGGTATGTCAAGCTGGCTCTCGTAATGTCAGCAACGGCCCTGCAAGGGGCGGATGGAGGACAATACACCTGGACTTTCATTAATGCCGTGAGGAATTGTTTCAAATTTGTAAATGAAGTACGACTCGCGTTGTTCTCTTTCCCGGGTGTTGTGGAACCCACCCTGTAGGACTGTTAACTTAATTCCATCAAATGGGTGGTTTCGCTCATTAATGTGTTTTGACAAGGGAAGGTTGGGTAGGGATAAGATATGCGCGCGGTGGTTATTAAAGCGAATTCGTAGAGGGTTGACGGTCTGTCCAATGTACTGCATACTGCACACACTGCATTCTAGGAGGTATATTACGTTGCAGGAATCACAATCAAAGTTGCCATTAATTTCCCATTTGAAGCCTGAAGCTGTGCTTACTGCACAGCTTGATGTTTGTATGTGTTTGCAGACCTGGTATCTACTTTTTCCACAAGGCCGGCACCCCAAAACCGGCTGGTTATTTGTTTTTGAGTGTACAAAAATATTTTTAATGTTTTTGGTCGTCTGTAGATCACGTGAGGGGGAGCAGTGAAAATTTTGGTGAGGTGCTCGCTTTGTTCGAGGATGTTGAAATGTTTTCTGAGGATTTTGTTTACGTTAGGCGGGTTACTGGTGAAGGTAAGTACGAGATTTGCCCGGTGGTCTGTTTCGTCGTTGTAGCGACATCCCTCCAGTATTTGCTCTCGGTTGAGTTTAGATGCCTTTTCAATGGCATCGTCGACAATGGCGGGGGGGTATCGTTGCTTAATGAGGACTTCTCGCATGCGTTTGGAATTTTTTACGAAGTCCTCGTCTTGGGAACATATTCTTTTAAATCGATGTGCCTGAGAGTATGGGATGCTTGTTTTAGAGTGACGAGGATGGCAGCTTTGGAAGTGTAGGTATTGTTGGCGGTCCGTCGGTTTTCTTTATACACCGGTGGTAAGTGATCCTTTGTTTACCGAAATCTCAACATCTAGAAAGTTAATTTTGGTGTTGGAGTACATGTAAGTGAAAGATATGTTGGGGTGGACGAGGTTGAAGTTTTCAATAAAACGTATGAGTTCTTGCTCTGTGTCAGTCCATATTAAAAAGATGTCATCCAAGTAGCGTTTGTATATGGTGGGCTTAATGGGGCAATCTTTCAGAAATTTGGATTCAATACTATGCATGAAGATATTGGCGTAGGTTGGTGCCATCCTTGTACCCATGGCTGTGCCATTAATTTGGAAATAGTGTTCATTGTTAAATTCGAAGTTGTTATATTCGAGTACGATTTTTGCCAGTGTTTCTAAAACACGTGGGGTAGGGAATTCCTCGTTTCTGTTTTGTTCAAGCGCTTCGATCGGAGATTTGTTGCCATCGAAATTAAGAATGTTTGTGTAGAGAGAGACTACATCTAGTGTTGCCAGGAAGGCTCCTTCCGGGAGTTTGAGACCTGCTATTGCGCGAAGGAAATGGTTTGTGTCGCGTATGTATGATGCGTGTGTTGTTGGAATATGTCTAATTAGTGTGTCAATGTAACTGGAAATTGGTTCTGTAATCGTGCCGATGCCAGATACTATAGGGCGGCCAGGATTATTCTTTTTGTGGATTTTCGGTAACATGTAGAATCGGCCCGGCGACGGGTGTGGTGCGGTGAGGGCTTTAGATAACCGTAGGGATATGTCCCCATTCTTCGCAAGTTGACCCAGGGTCTCCGCTACAAAATGTTGGTATTGCGCAGTTGGGTCTGCTTCAAGACGTTGATAGAAACTAATGTTAGAGAGTTGTCTCAAGCCTTCTTCAATGTATTTTTCGCTGTCCATGACAACTATACCACCTCCCTTATCCGCTGGCTTTATGATTATATCTGTCCTTCTGCTCAGAGCCTTCAATGCATCCCGTTCGTTTTTAGACAAGTTCTGCCTCCCTGGAGTTTGGTTCTTGTAGGCGTAAATAATGTCTTTCTGGATGGCGTTAATGTACATGTCCAAGTGTTTGTCCCTTCCTATACTAGGAGTCCAGTGGTGGTTAGTAACGACGAGTTCTCTGCTATCCGCGGTAACCCGCGCCCGATCGAAGAAGTATTCCCGGAGTCGCAACATTCGTGCAAAGTTGTCCAAATCTTTTAACACCGAGAATTCGCTGTATTTACCGGTGGTAGGGCAGAATGTAAGGCCTCGAGAAAGGACGGATATTTCCTCTGTCGTTAAGGCCCTGGTTGATAGATTAATAATATTGTGCTGGAAAGCAAAGTCGGCGCTTGGAACCGCAAGATTATTATTAGTAGATGCTGTCATTTCAGATCGTTCTACGCGTGTTTCTTGAACTGTTGATGTTTGTGTCGTTCTACTGGATTTGTTGTTGGAGTTTATTATGATAGTGGGGCTAATATTTGTAGCTGCCTCTGTTCTTGATTCTTTTTCGCTTGTTATTGATTTTGACCACACGTGTTCTGGATCCCCGTCTCGAATAAATTTTTTGTGTTTGGTCTTGCGTACCTCAGTCGCTCTCTTTTCCTCAAAGAACATAAGCTCTGTGGCCTCCAGCGCGGTAAGGGTAATTTGTTGATGAGCACGACTCTCTTCCATTCTCAGAGCCACCAACGCCTTCTCAAAGTGGCCAATGGTAACTACAAGCAGATTTAAAGAGGCAGATTGTAGTATACGATTCCAATTAGCCTTCTCCTCTTCACACAGGTCACCCATTGATGGTGTTAGCGACACTTAGCGACCACGATCGAAAGGTACGCAGAAGCCTTCAACATCATCCGCACTGAGCGACCCAAAATTCAAGTAATATATGCAACGCTGGTACTACCCCGCGCCCCGAACCGCCGGCGACGGTCCAGTAACTGGCGATTCGTTGATAAATTCAATCGCCGGGCTGAGAGGTTCAACTACCAGCTTTCTGAACTTTGTCGACGAGAAACCAACGCGTTTTTCCTCAACCACTTGCTGGAGACCTATCCACCATCCAGTGTCCTCGCAGCAGATGGAGTTCATCCAAGTTTTGGTGGAGTTTCCATCTTGTCATGGCATATTTATAACCTCCTCCTTGACTACCAGCGACATTTCCTGATAGAATGGCAAGACCACCTGCCGGCAGGAGACGATTTCAGCCGGTTCAACGTGCAGTGTCACACCCAGGTGCCTCGCACCTACTCAGAGGTTCTCAAGAGCCACCAGGAAGAATGCATGCAGGCCGGAGACCAACGGTTCCCGACCATCGCGGAGACGCAGCGACAGGAAGAGGAGGGTAAAACAGGGGTCCTACAAGGGTGCCGCCATAAAAAACCGCAAGAAAACTCAGGGCTCTTCTCCGAGATGGCCGGTGCAAGATCAACCGTGACCCAACGCAGAGCTCTACTGCCAACACCAACGCGGCCACCACATCTTCGCAAATTGGAGAGTAAAGTTGTTCCTGCTATCCCGAAGTCGCCCAGGGACACCACACGAGACAGCACCGCCGAGAGATCCACCTCAGCAACAAGCTTGTCCGCTGGAACCCACCGACAACAACCACCATCTAAGGCCAACCACGTGCATACCCCCACCACTCCCAGCACAACACCGAAATCCGGAGCCAGCGGCGCCAGTACTCCAGCAAGCCCAGGCGGAGCATCAGGCCATTCTAGTGCAGCGCAGCGTCAACTGGCTTCCACGGTGGAGGGCCAGGTTGATACGATATCCAGCCGGACAGAAGAGCTTCCCAGCACCCCTCTATCACGCTACGATCTTCGAAAGCGCTGCGGTTCGGCACAACGGGTTCGTCAACAGTGACATTCAGGCCGCGTGAGTACGCCGACTCTCTCTCACTCATGCTACCGACAGCCTTCCTCAAATAACTCTAAATTTTTAAAATTAAAAAAAATTGTGGATAAACGAATTAGGCATGAACTAGATATTCATAGCCTAAAGGCCTATCTTGAATCAAAAATCGTACCAAAAGGTTTACAAGTGTCGCTAACACCATCAATGGGTGACCTGTGTGAAGAGGAGAAGGCTAATTGGAATCGTATACTACAATCTGCCTCTTTAAATCTGCTAGTAGTTACCATTGGCCACTTGGAGAAGGCGTTGGTGGCTCTGAGAATGGAAGAGAGTCGTGCTCATCAACAAATTACCCTTACCGCGCTGGAGGCCACAGAGCTTATGTTCTTTGAGGAAAAGAGAGCGACTGAGGTACGCAAGACCAAACACAAAAAATTTATTCGAGACGGGGTTCCAGAACACGTGTGGTCAAAATCAATAACAAGCGAAAAAGAATCAAGAACGGAGGCACCTTCAAATATTAACCCCACTATCATAATAAACTCCAACAACAAATCCAGTAGAACGACACAAACATCAACAGTTCAAGAAACACGCGTAGAACGATCTGAAATGACAGCATCTACTAATAATAATCTTGCGGTTCCAAGCGCCGACTTTGCTTTCCAGCACAATATTATTAATCTATCAACCAGGGCCTTAACGACAGAGGAAATATCCGTCCTTTATCGAGGCCTTACATTCTGCCCTACCACCGGTAAATACAGCGAATTCTCGGTGTTAAAAGATTTGGACAACTTTGCACGAATGTTGCGACACCGGGAATACTTCTTCGATCGGGCGCGGGTTACCGCGGATAGCAGAGAACTCGTCGTTACTAACCACCACTGGACTCCTAGTATAGGAAGGGACAAACATTTGGACATGTACATTAACGCCATCCAGAAAGACATTATTTACGCCTACAAGAACCAAACTCCAGGGAGGCAGAACTTGTCTAAAAACGAACGGGATGCATTGAAGGCTCTGAGCAGAAGGACAGATATAATCATAAAGCCAGCGGATAAGGGAGGTGGTATAGTTGTCATGGACAGCGAAAAATACATTGAAGAAGGCTTGAGACAACTCTCTAACATTAGTTTCTATCAACGTCTTGAAGCAGACCCAACTGCGCAATACCAACATTTTGTAGCGGAGACCCTGGGTCAACTTGCGAAGAATGGGGACATATCCCTACGGTTATCTAAAGCCCTCACCGCACCACACCCGTCGCCGGGCCGATTCTACATGTTACCGAAAATCCACAAAAAGAATAATCCTGGCCGCCCTATAGTATCTGGCATCGGCACGATTACAGAACCAATTTCCAGTTACATTGACACACTAATTAGACATATTCCAACAACACACGCATCATACATACGCGACACAAACCATTTCCTTCGCGCAATAGCAGGTCTCAAACTCCCGGAAGGAGCCTTCCTGGCAACACTAGATGTAGTCTCTCTCTACACAAACATTCTTAATTTCGATGGCAACAAATCTCCGATCGAAGCGCTTGAACAAAACAGAAACGAGGAATTCCCTACCCCACGTGTTTTAGAAACACTGGCAAAAATCGTACTCGAATATAACAACTTCGAATTTAACAATGAACACTATTTCCAAAATAATGGCACAGCCATGGGTACAAAGATGGCACCCACCTACGCCAATATCTTCATGCATTGTATTGAATCCAAGTTTCTGAAAGATTTCCCCATTAAACTCACCCTATACAAAGGCTACTTGGATGACATCTTTATAATATGGACTGACACAGAGCAAGAACTCATACGTTTTATTGAAAACTTCAAACCTCGTCCACCTCAACATATATTTCACTTACACGTACTTCAACACCACAATGAACTTTCTAGATATTGAGATTTCGGTAAACGAAGGCTCACTTACCACTGGTGTATATAGAAAACCGACGGACCGCCAACAATACCTACACTTCCAAAGCATCCATCCTCGTCACTCTAAAAAAAGCATCCCATACTCTCAGGCACCTCGATTTAAAAGAATATGTTCCCAAGACGAGGACTTCGTAAAAACTTCCAAACGCATGCGAGAAGTCCTCATTAAGCAACGATACCCCCCCGCCATTGTCGACGATGCCATTGAAAAGGCATCTAAACTCAACCGAGAGCAAATACTGGAGGGATGTCGCTACATCGACGAAACAGACCACCGGGCAAATCTCGTACTTACCTTCACCAGTAACCCGCCTAACGTAAACAAAATCCTCAGAAAACATTTCAACATCCTCGAACAAAGCGAGCGCCTCACCAAAATTTTCACTGCTCCCCCTCACGTGATCTACAGACGACCAAAAACATTAAAAATATTCTTGTACACTCAAAAACAAATAACCAGCCGGTTTTGGGGTGCCGGCCTTGTGGAAAAAGTAGATGCCAGGTCTGCAAACACATACAAACATCAAGCTGTGCAGTAAGCACAGCTTCAGGCTTCAAATGGGAAATTAATGGCAACTTTGATTGTGATTCCTGCAACGTAATACACCTCCTAGAATGCAGTGTGTGCAGTATGCAGTACATTGGACAGACCGTCAACCCTCTACGAATTCGCTTTATTAACCACCGCGCGCATATCTTATCCCTACCCAACCTTCCCTTGTCAAAACACATTAATGAGCGAAACCACCCATTTGATGGAATTAAGTTAACAGTCCTACAGGGTGGGTTCCACAACACCCGGGAAAGAGAACAACGCGAGTCGTACTTCATTTACAAATTTGAAACAATTCCTCACGGCATTAATGAAAGTCCAGGTGTATTGTCCTCCATCCGCCCCTTGCAGGGCCGTTGCTGACATTACGAGAGCCAGCTTGACATACCTCGGTCGTTTCTTGCCAGCGACATCTTTTTCAAGCTCACACAAATTTCTTCATTCCCTACCCCATCCTGCCCCTATCTTCCCAGTTCGATTATCTTGACGACGGGGTGCAATTGAAGAACCCTTGCCTAAGTGCTCACGCCATTCACATTTACCTCCCACACCACACTTGGCCGAACTCGGATGTTTTTCCACTTTTTTTTCTTTTGTGGGTGTTTTCAGGCACAGTGCACGTGTGTGTAGTTAAGCTCACGGCGCCGCTGATTCTACCTTGACTCGGGCTGCGGAAATGGTTCCAGATGACGGAAGTCTCCTGTCCTGTCTGCATTTTATTTTGTTTATTTGTTTACTTTTTCTGGCCAGGTCACGCGAGTGCAAGCATCTCCAATTTATATATGTTGGACAATTCCGCCACCGTCTGTTTCTGTACACCTTACTCGCTTAAATGCTCCCGCCATTGTCATTTAGCCGCCACACGACACTGGCATGAGCTCGGATGTTTTACTGCTGTGTGTCTGGGTGTTTTCATGCACAGTGCACGGGTGTTTAGTTAAGCTCACGGCGCCGCTGATTCGGCCTTGGCTCTGGCTGCCGAAGTGGTTCCAGATGACGGAAGCTCCGGCCCTGTCTGCATTTTATTCTGTTTATTTGTTTACTCTTTGTGTACGGGGCACGCGAGTGCACGCGTCTTTAACTTTTGTGTGTAGGGCAATCCCGCCACCGTCCGCTCCTGTCCACCTTACACGCCGCCGCTCTGTTGCCTTGATGGGTAGCCATTATCCTCTCCCGCTCCGTGTTTTCCTTTTTTTTTGTTTCCCTCGTCCGGGGTCGGCTCCCCGCGGCTTCGGGGTGGGCGGCGGGGTACAACACGTTTTTCTTTTTTATTTGTTCCCCCTTTTTTCCCTTTCTATCTGTATCTTTTCTTGTATTCTTTGCCACCGTTTGTTTCTTTTGTTCATGTGTCGTACATGTGTGCCAGTGCCAACTCCTTAAGAAGAGGAAGAAGACCCCTGTAACTTCAGTCTTGAGAAAGGACAGGCTCTGTCCGAAACGTCGACTCAAAATAAATCTATGGCTAAATGAAGCGTTTTCAACTTTGAATTATATATATATATATATATATATATATATATATATATATATATATATATATATATATATATATATATATATAACATACACGGTCAGTTCTGCATGGTAGTTTATATAAGAAGATAAATATTTATTACATGCATTAGCCATATATATATATATATATATATATATATATATATATATATATATATATATATATATATATATATATATATATATATATATATATATATATATATATATATATATATATATATGCATGTGTCCGCGTGCGCGTGAGTGAGAACGAAGATAAGGCTAGAGGAATACGGGGTTTCAATGCATACCTGATGCTCTTTTGCAGTTCTCGACAGTACGGGCTAAACCTCAGTGATATAATATCTAACAATGGTTTTATTTACTTCTCTTTTTAAACAACAATCATGCATTTTCTTTTAATAACATACACGGTCAGTTCTGCATGGTAGTTTATATAAGAAGATAAATATTTATTACATGCATTAGCCAGCATGTTGCTGCTGTCAATGAGCTTTGCGCAATCGGTGAAAGTATCAAATCAAGCCGCATGGATTGCTTTTGTTTTGACAGACATACAATGTACTCAAAAGTTGGAAGGAAGCGCTGTGCTGTCAACGTGACTTAATTCATTTCATGGTACTTTTTAGGCGGGCTACAGATCCCGTGGTCGCAGGTTCGATCCCGGCCGCGGGGGTCATATTAAGATGGAGACGAAATACAGAAGATCCTGTGTGTTATGCGATGTCAGCGCATGTTAAAGGGACACTAATGAGAATCTCAAGCTGGCTTTTATCGATAGGACACCACGTTCTAGACACAGAGAGACCACTCAGCCTAAACGTTAGCTCGAAGAGACCAAGACAAAAAAGTCTGGTGTAGCCATCGCCTTCTAATTTCGCAGTTAAAGTCAATGTGTCGATACCAGTCTTTGGTCGCGGATTCTAGATGCTACGCTTCACCGTCATAAACTTCAAGACGACAGTAAAATCTCTGCGAGTTTGAATCGGCTGGGGCCAAGATTTTTAAATACATTTACTTGGCGGTAAATGCAAATTTCTGTCAAACGAAACGTCCCGCATTCCCAGAAAGAACCATGCAATCCCTTCTTCCTGACAATAGTGGTTGCACAGAGTCATGCTCGGCGACTCTTTAACGTACCCCAGATGGCCTAAGTTAACGCAGAATCCTTAACAATGGCGTCTCTCCAAGCCCATGAGTCTCTTCGGGACCCCACCATTTTCATTTCATTGTGTCGAAAGTCCCGCATCTGCGATGGGAGACTTTAAGGCATAATACAATCACCAAGACGCTGGACAGGTTGAGAGCCTGTCGTGCTAAGTTTTCTTGATCTAAAAATTTGGTATAACTGCTTTGCTTTGCAATTTTTTCAGGGGAAAAGTGAGAGTCTTTTGCCGCATCCGGCCATACCTCACTAACGAACGCGTGCCGAGAAGACCCGCTGTGTTCTGCCAAGACTGCAGGACGGTAGAAGTGGTGCGCACAGAACAAGGTGAGATTTCTCTGATGACCACAACTCTTTTCAAGGTGGCAGCTGCCTGCGGGCCGTTTGTGTTCTGGAGCCGCAACATCGATTGGTGCCAAAAAACTGGGTCGGAAGAGTTGTCTCGCTAAATCTCTATGCATGCTCATGAAATGGTATAAAGAGCTTGAAAATACACGGATACCGGACGTGGGTGACATGTTAGATTTTTTCTGCAAAAATGCTGGCTGTCGTTAAGAGCCTGAATTCATCAAGGAGCGTCTGTCAAAGAGCATCGCAAAGGAGGTCTGTTCCAAAGGAATTCCCCCGATATAATTCCTCGTTAGCACTCCCAAGAAAAACTGGCGATGATACGGTTTTTGGTGACATTATCCCTCAGGCGAATCCCACAAAATGAAGCATCTGTAGAGCAGCTAGAGAAAACGAACAAAAGTCAATCTGAGGTTAAAGTGGTGGCTGGCTACTGGCGCTACTAGACCTGCCATTTCTTCTGCCAATCATGCCGCCGTAGTGACATTGAATATGCCTATATCAAGAGTTTCAGGGAAGCCCGTCCATTATTTTTAAAAATAGGATTTTTGAGAAAAACAAAAGCTTTCTGCAGCGTAATGATGCCAAGTGTTGATGGACGTCAGAATACGTGCTACGTGTCCTTGTCTTCTGCCCCGCCAGCGCTGGAGCAGCGAAGTGGCGAGGGGCAGAGGGCATTGCGGGCGGGGCAGAGATTGTAACCTTGTATGGTTTATGGGTGTTTAACGTCCCAAAGCGACCCAGGGTATGACAGACGCCGTAGTGAAGGGCTCCGGAAATTTCGACCACCTGGGGTTTAACGTGCACTGACATCGCACAGTACACGGGCCTCTAGAATTTCGCCTTCATTGAAATTCGACCGCCGCGGCCGGGATCGAACCCGCGCCTTTCGGGCCAGCAGCCGAGCGCCATAACCACTCAGCCACCGCGGCGGCTTGCAACCTTGTATGTGTGTCACGAAGCGATGTGATTTGATGGACGTCGCCGTGGGCTCCCTGAAGAGGCGCGGTTTTCGAATGACACGAGAATTGGTCCAAAGTTCTTTAGCCGCAGCGGCGAGGTTAATCACCATTTTTTCTGCAATTCTGAAAACTGATATTGCTATTACTAACGACCGGTTACAAATCTCTAATTGCGATCAGGCCCCTGTCGGTAATAGTTACAAAGTTAACTTGCAGAATTTGGTCAAACACTCGAATAGCTACATAGTTCTGTTCTCTGACGTCCACCAACTCTGGTATTACTATGCCGGAGAAAGCTTGCGTTATCGCGCCAATAACACACGCCTTTTCGATCACATATACAAGCAGGTGGCGCTCTCCGTAAATACCGTGCGCACCGTGCTTGAAATCCGGTCCTGAACATATACTGGTGACTAACCAGACAATGGCTAGGGGATTGGCTGCAGAGGATCATGGGAAGACAAGAAAAAATGCTGCACAGCGGCATCCAGGTTAATTGTCCTTTGAAGAACGGGAAACACAGATCTGAATATTTTGTGTAGGGGCTAATGAAAAAAAGATAAGATGTGGACAATAAAAGTCTTTAGGCATTTGTGCAGCAGAAACGGGAAGAAAAGAACTAGAAAGCTTAAGGCAGTTTATATAGTAAAAAAAGTGAAAAATAAGCTGTCATGGACACCAAAAAAAAAGTCCGTGAAACCGAGACGGCTAAGTGGAGACAAAAAGTGGTACAAGAAGAATGACTGCGTGGGTAGTGTCAAAAAGAATAAAAAATCTGGAAGTGTTCTTTCGTGTACTGCTAATCCTCTGTTTAAAATAAAAACCACTACAAATACTCGGCTAAAAGACATGGCGACGAGTATAACTTACCAGTAAAACCTGTAGGGGTGTCTGTGCTGCTATCAACCTTTTATTAGAGCCTCTCGAAAGGTATTACTAACCGTCGCGGCCTTTTTGCCAAGGGCATGCGCTTGCATCGGTGGAGGACTCGCGCACTCTACAGAACAGGTGGCCATGCACGTTAAACCAAGCAGGGCGGATAGAGCCAAAGCCTCCTATATTTTCCGTGCCTGGGAATCGGCGCCAAGATCATTGAATGCCGACCGTCGCACTTTTCTTCAATAAAGCCCCTTGATACAGTATCAAGGGGCTTTATTCGTCAAAGCTTCCGAGCGCCGCTTCTCGGTGATCGGCAGAAGTACGCGTGGGGCAATGAATGTGGCACTCGCCACGAAGAGGCGCTCGCATCAGAATATAACTGAAACCTCGTTTATCGCCTGGTTCGTCGCGGGGCGCCTAGCTTAGCTGCTGGCCGTGATGAGGCGTTCACGTCGCAGAATGAATGAATGAACTTTATTTTCGTCAGCATGGGGCCTCACGATCGGGACGCAGCAATTAGGAGGGTGTGCCTCCCAGCCGGCTCTCAGCACCGGAGATCGTGGAGAGATTCTTGTAGTAAGCTGTCTCTGCCTGACGAATGATGAATCTGCTGATCCGGGTCGTGGCTCCGGATCAGCTCTTCCCAGGTGGCCTGGTTCTGGGATTCTTTGTGATTTAGCCCCAGGAGAATCCTGACACTCCCAAATTAAGTGATTTTGCGAAGTCATTCTGTCGCAGCTACGGCAGAGCTCAGGCTTCCCAGTGTCTTCGTCGTGTAGTATAGAGTACGGAAAGAATCTTTTGACCTGAATCCTCCTCCAGGCCATGCACTCCTTTGGAGTGAGTGACCTATTCAGAAGTCAGAGCCTTCTCCTATCCAGTCTAGTTGTTTCGGTTATTTCTTTATGCGTTATGAGATTATCTTTATTCCCACTCAGGGGCACTTCCAGAGCAGATCGGTTGTATAATTTTCAATCCGCTCGCGGCAGAGAGATATAAGTTCGCGCGAACCAGCAGCGTGTGCCCATTAGCGCATAGTGAACGCCCTCTCCTGTTCTCACACTGCGTCCGCAAAGAGCGCTGGTAGCCTTGATTTTGTTTGAACGGCCGCTTTTGGGCCAATGCCAGGCATGGAAAATACAGGAGGCTATGATTGAGCTCGCATTGCCCGCAAATCAACCTTTTGGGTGCATAACTGAGTGCCAGAAAGAAGAGACAAGTGCACACAGAAGACAGCCAGCTATTCGAACTCACGTTTCATTGTTGTGATTCGACAAAATTATTATGACAATAAAATGCCAATAGGAGGCAGTGAGCTCCATTTTCGAAGTCACCATGCTGGAAACAAGGGAGAATTGAATGTGTTTCACTCGTCGAAAGCTATACCTGAAAAAGATGCTTGCTTTCGAGATTGCCTAGAATTTCAGTATTTGAACCGGCATTTTGTTGGTTTTTTTCTTTCCCCCGAAACTTAGTGTGATTCTTAGAAAGAGTTAAAAAAAAGTAGTTTCATCATTGCACAGGTACTTTCTATCAGTGTGTCCCGCTGTGCTTCACTACCACTTCTTTCTTGAAGTAGCGTGTTTGTGATGACGTATTGCCATAACCGAAGGCCTGAGTCAATGGGCTCTTTTTCCAATAAAGGAAGTTTGAATTGCCTCACAGCCTTCCTCTTAAGCCTTCCTCTCTTGCCTTCTTAGTCCGTCCGTAGCGTGCGGAAGACTACCATAGCTCATGTACCTTTTAAGTTGAACTTAAAAATGCATTATTGAATCGTCCGACAGTTACTCATCGTTCATATTGGGAAATAAAGTATAAAATAAAGACCAGCAACTTAGTGCGAACTGACGCGTAATGAGATTCCAGCGCGCTTTAAACAATTCTCAAGTGGTGGAAATCAATGCGAAGCTCCTACTACAGTGTTCATCAAAGGTAACAGCGTCGCTTTGAGGTGTGAAACCTTGCAACCATTAATCTAGCGTCACTAGCATCTCTGTCTCCTGCGCTTAGTTAACCAAACTTCGTCTTCTGAAAATTATTCAAACTCTCATGCGCTAAACGTCGAAGGCATGCTGCTTTGTAGTTTTGAGATATATTTGCTAGGGTTCTCAGATATTTTGTTTCTACGCAGAGGTTAAATCTGCTAAATCACCTTTCGAGACTGCGGCACATTATGAATGGTTCGAGCTGCGGCATCGCACATTTCGGTGAACATTCCTCAATATCTATGAATCCGAAGGAAGACTACTTACCGTTATCTTTTTATTCTGTTTCCTTTCCAAGCCTGCATAACGCAGAAGATTTAATATTGCATTCCTTCGTTCTGACATCAACTACTCTCATTAACTACTCATGCATTACCGTAAAAACGCGTGTGTAATACTAGGTGTTTTTTGTCCTGATTTTAGCATGTCAAATTTCCCGCCTTGTTTCGTTTGGCATGTCAAATTTTTGGCCAAAACCCGCAGTTTCGGTTTCGTTATTATCGAGCGCCATTACCACCACGCTTCAAGCGAAAGGAAGCGTATGAAGCGGAGGCGTAGGTCAGTAGTTTCGATTTCGATGCAAGGTCATTACGCTGACTTGCCCTCGCGACGCCCAGGATGATCGCACCTCCCATGGTATTGGGACCGCGAAAGCAGTGTGACATTCCTTGTGTGCTGCGAGGTACATTCCTTGTGTGTGCTACGAGGTACATTCCTTGTGTGTGCTACGAGGTACATTCCTTGTGTGTGCTACGAGGTTCCACGTTCGACGGCGCGGCGTAGACGGAGACCCAGATGACAGGCATCATCAATTACCCAGCCATGCTCGTTGAGAGTGACAACCAGAACGAAGGGGTTTAAGCCCAACCGGACCCGCCGCCGCGGGGAAACGGGCTTATCCTCCCCAATTGGCGTGGCGGTTCCAGGGGCGGCCCTTCCGAGCACATTCCAGGACAAGGGAACTGTCAGCGGGCCAGAGCGCGCCTTACCTTGAGGAGCGAGTGTCAGTTGATGGATGAAGAATGGAGGCCGGTGACCCGCGGGAACTGTCAGCAAGCCAGAGCGCGCCTTACCACAGCCGACGCTATGCGCTACCTCGAAGACAACCTCCTTTCCCGCGGACTCAACACGTGAGGGGGGCGAGACCACGATGCGGTGGTATGTTTGTGCGCCCAAGTGAAAGCTAGCCCCCCCTTCTTCCCCTCCGGCGTGGGCGTCCTCACCCTAGGGAGTGTGGAGAAGAGGATATAAAAATCGAGAAGCAGTACGGAAGAGGGACGCTCAGGACGACATCGTTCGCCAAGAGGGCCTTCAGCGCCGAAGCCCGACGGCGTGCAGCTTCTGCCAGCAACCGCTCGAGCCCAACTCCGGAGCCACTCCATCGCCCCCATGAAGTCGTCGGCACGTAAGCTCGGACGCCCCAGCCTCTGATGTATAATCTTAATCATGTGTAATTATTGAATATACCTGTTTGTTTAAACTGAGCCATACGGTGTCTCTTTGCCTCTCCGTCCCCTGTGGACCTGCGCATTATGGGGGTCATCACACTGGTGTCAGAAGTGGGGTCTCAAAAGCAATTGTCCTCTGAATGCTGTGACATTCATGACTTCAAAATTGTAATCAAAAGGGAATCACGGGACTGATTGTGGGACTTTTACCCCCATTTGAGAGGCTTGAGGCACTGGAGGGCTTGAGAAAACAAAAAATGTCGGTATCTGAGGGAGCTCCCACTCCACAGCCGTCGCTCGGAGCAAGCATGCTGGCATTAGGAAGCGTCATTCCGACGTTTACGGGAGATAAGACAGGGGTTCCAATCTGCGATTTCTTTTCCATGCTAGAAGAGATTGGGAAAATGGGGGGATGGTCCGATGCTCAAATGCTGGGAATGGCGAGGTGTAAGATGGCAGGAGCTGCTCATGATTTTGCATGGCGAGACGAAAAAGTAAAATCCACAAAATCATTTGCGGAATTTAAGAAGCTCGCGTTTGAGCATTTCGACACTGAACCATGTCACGTGCGGGTACAGAGGTTCCGTGACGCCGGACAGATGGTAGGGGAGGACGTGCGAACATTTGCGTCGCGGCTTCAGCGCCTAGCACGCGATACGTTAAGCAGGGAAGAGGAAGGAGACCAGCTAAGGAAGAAATACGCGGAGGATCTACTTAAAGAGGAAATGACCGCTTTGTTCGTGGCTGGTCTGCAAGACCCCGTGCGCCGGTTCGTGCTCTCGCGCAAGCCGAGCAATTTCGACCAAGCCGTGGAGGCCGCATTGGATGAGGAACGAAATGAGGCGTTAACGACAGCCGCAGCGAGAGTACGCGTCATAGGGAGAGCGGTGCTCAACCCTGAGGTTGCTCTCTTGACAGAGCGGTTAGATCGCTTAGAACAGCTGCTATCTCAGCAGGTAAAACGCCAGGTTGAAGCGCGCGCTCAACAGCGCCCATTCGCTGGAAACCGGAGACCGCCACAAAGCTACAGGCGCGGTATGCGAGATTTTGAAGAAATCGTATGCTTCGCTTGCCAGGGTCGCGGACACATCGCCAGGTTCTGCCAAAACGTGCGCCGTGGGGAGCCACAAAGAGAAGCAGGCGAGACACGCCCTAAGCAAGCCTACAGCGGGGCTCCAGATACCGAGACAAAAAACTAGATAGTCCTCCCCAGCCTGAGGAGCGTGGGGAGGGAGCAGTGGATGATGAGGTGGTGGTAGTTTGTGTGGCCGACGAGGCATGCCCTGTTGTGCGTTGCAAGTTAAATGGTTGTTGCATAGAATTGTTGATAGATACGGGGTCAAAGGTGACATTGCTTAAGGAGAGCAGTTTTAACACGCTTCGAAGGAAGGGGGACCGCGAGGTGTTGGAAGCGTCTGGTGGTATGGACCCCAAATTTGTAGGCATAACGGGGGATCCTCTTGGCATAAGTGGACTCTACCGGTTACACTTCTCTCTCGGCGGAATTGCATTGGAGCACCCCTGCTACGTATGCCCGGACACGGTGTCTCTGCCAAACGGAGTGTCAGGTATATTAAGGCAGGATTTTTTGAGAAAAGGGAAGGTAGTAGTCTCATTCTCTGAGGAAGAGGTTAATGCGGGCGGATCAAAAGTTCCGTTTTTGAACAGGAGAGGGGCTGAGATTCGCATTACCGATATTGACACCCGTCAAACAGTGGGATCATTGGAGAAGGTATATTCGCGGGTTGCCGTCAGGCTGGTCGATGAGGCGGTCGTCCTTCCTTGGTCGGAGCACATTTTGTACGCGTTTGTGCCTTCAGATGTAGAGAGCGGCGCCGTGGGAGTGCTTGAGCCGGTCGACTCTCTCAGCAATGGCCTGAAGGCAGCCGCGTGCCTCGTGACAGTTAATGACGCCCACAGAGTGCCCCTACGGGTGGTTAACTGTAGCCAGCAACCACTGAGCCTTCCCAAGAACAAAACATTGGCTTTCTTCACCTCTGTGATAGAGAAACGTGAGCCCACCGATACGGTACTCGCAACGGTAGAGCATGCTAGTCCTTCGGCTGCTCCAAAGGTGTTCGATCTTTCTCACGTAAAATTCGGGGAGAGGGAGGCTCTGGCTGGTTTGCTGAACGACTACTCGGAGGTATTCGCCGCGTCCAACCTGGATTTGGGCTGCTGTGGCGTTATAATGCACAGGATAGAAACCGGCACTTCATCGCCCGTTTACCAGCGTGCGTACAGGATTCCTTACTCCCAACGTGAGGAGATGGAGCGGCAGGTGCAGGACCTGATTGATCGCGGCATTGTCGAACACTCAAAGTCACCCTGGGGAGCACCAGCACTATTGGTGGAAAAGCCAGACGGCTCGTATCGATTGGTAGTGGACTACCGCAAACTAAATGCCGTAACTCGCATCGATCCATACCCCATCCCCAATATACAGGAGACGCTTTCTCAGCTGGGCTCTGCCAGGTACTTCACGGTAGAGGACATGGCGGCGGGATTCTGGCAGCTAGCAATGGATCCGGCAGATGCCGAGAAAACGGCATTCAACACGCCCTCAGGGCACTATGAATGGAAAAGAATGCCGATGGGTCTGGCCAACAGCCCTGCTGTCTGGCAGAGAACCGCTGATGTTATCCTGGCAGGTCTTCTGGGGAGGCTGTGCTTCGTGTATATGGATGACATTATCATATACAGTGACAGTTTTGAGAACCATTTGCGCGATATTGAGCAGGTTTTGGTGCGACTAAGAGGAGCGGGTCTCAAGCTGAAGCCCTCTAAGTGCCAATTCCTCAAAAACGAGGTGAAATACCTCGGGCACGTTGTTTCAGCTGACGGCGTGCGACCGGACCCTGAGAAACTAAGGTGTGTCTCGGATTTTCCATCCCCGACTAGCGTCCGCCAGGTCCGGCAGTTTCTCGGCCTGATCGGTTACTACCGAAGGCACATAGAGGAGTTCGCCAAGCTAAGCCGCTCACCGCCTTAACAGCCAAAAATGTCGCCTTTCGCTGGGACGAAAACGCGGAGAATGCTTTTGGGGCCCTGAAAAGGAAGCTAATGAGTGCACCGCTGTTGCGCCACCCGGATTTTAATTTGCCCTTCGTTATGGCCACAGATGCGTCAAAGTTCGCAGTTGGTGCCGTGCTATCTCAGGTTATCGAGGGCAAAGAACATCCCGTTGCTTTTGCTAGCCGACAGCTGAGCCCCACAGAGCAAAAGTACGGAGCTACGGAAAGGGAGTGCCTCGCCGTTGTCTGGGCAGTAAAGCACTTCAGATGCTACCTTTACGGCCGCAAATTCAAGCTAGTGACAGACTGCCATCCTCTGAAATGGGTGATGAGTGTCAGGGACCCTAGCTCGCGACTCGCTAGATGGAATCTACACCTGCAGGAATACTGCTTTGAAGTTGAGCACAAGTCAGGAAAGACACATCTGAATGCTGATGCACTCAGCCGCACAGCTGCCGTGGCAGCTATAGATGAGTTTGTCCCCGTAGTCGACCCCGCCGAATTACGCACAGAGCAGTGCAAAGATCCTGACCTGAAGCGAATAATCGAAAGCTTAGAGGGCGCACCGTCTCACCCCGAACAGCTAGGTTATTTCATTGACAAAGACGGCACCCTGTGTCGGCGCACGAGGCCAACCAGGAAAGGGAGACCAGAGAAAACCGCTTGGGAGAGAGTCGTCATACCTCGGTCGTGGACAGAAAGGGTTCTTCGCGCGTTTCACGATGCGCCATGCGCCGGTCATTTTGGCGTAGCGAAGACACGCAGGCGTGTGGAGCGTTTGTACTTTTGGAGTGGCATGCGACAGGATGTTAGAGACTACTGTGCGAAGTGTCATTCCTGTCTCGAAAGAAAAACACCCAAGGGACGAAGACCAGCTCCAATTCAGCCGTTCTCTGAGGTTTCGGCTCCCTTCGAGCGGACAGGTATGGACATAATGGGCCCATTGCCCACGACCACTTCCGGAAACAAGTACATTTTAGTATTTGTCGATCACCTTTCAAAATACGCGGAAGCGGTAGCACTCCCAGATAAGAAGGCAGACACGGTTGCAAGAGCATTTGTCGAACAGATCGTGCTCCGACATGGACCCCCGAGGCAACTCTTGACAGATCGGGGAACGAACTTCGTGTCGCAGCTAATGAGGAGAGTTTGCGAGCTGCTTAAGATCGCTAAGAAGCAGACAACACCGTACCATCCGGCTTGCAACGGCGCGGTGGAGCGACTGAACCAAACCGTGGCCGGGTTCCTGTCGCATTTTGTTTCGCGCGACCAGCGGGACTGGGACTTGTGGCTCCCGTATGCAATGTTTGCCTACAATTCCGCAGCACACGAGAGCACGGGCGAATCGCCATTCTTTCTTCTCTACGGCCGAGACCCGGACCAGCCTAGTGAAGTGCCAGAGGGCCCCCGTCGTGTCCCATACGCTTCACTGGACGACTATAAGGTGGAGCTAGAATCGCGCTTGCAAGTGGCGAGGGACATCGCAAAGCAGGCCTTAAAGAAAGCGGCGAAGCGCAGGAAGGAGGTGCACGATCGCAGTGCTAGAGACGCGCCGTTTAATGTGGGGGACAGCGTGTACATTGAAAACTGCCAAAGGCAGATTGGGCTAGCTCGTAAGTTCCAGACGAAGTGGAGAGGACCGTGCGAGGTTGTCGAGAAGCTTTCTCCGGTAAACTTCAGAGTCCGAGACGTGAACCGGCGCTTGATAAGGATACACGCAAATCGCCTCAAGTCGGCACCGGTTCAGTATTCACGAAATGAGGAAAGGGAAAGCGCGGATTTTGATGGGGACAGAAGTGAAGCGGAGCGCGCAGATAGTTCGCAAGAAACGCCCTGTCCTGCATTTGTTCGGCAGGCGCCAGAGGTGACGGCCAGAATGCCACCGGATTTACTTCAAGCATTGCTAGAAGAAGAAGCGCGCGAGGTTGCCGCGCAGATAACGCCAGGAGAGGCTCCTGCCACGAGCCCTCGCGAGTCCCAAAGCAGACAAAGGGTCACAGACTTACTTAGTATGACTCATGAAGGCCGATATCCGCTGCGAAATCGGAAAGCTAAGTCGGACTACTGGTGTAAACAGAGCGGAGTTGTGAACTGGTCAGAATTGTGTAATGCCGCAGCTCATAACATTGCTATATGCGTATGTGTTAAGTTATCGGAGTTAGTAGGTAAACCTTTCTGTCATTAAGTAACACCTTCACAGGAGAGCATGCGGAGCGCATGCAGAACCTGCCCTACTTCCTTTCGTTATCTATATTTTTGTCTGTGCCGTGATCGTGCTAAAAGTGGGAGCTCCTTTGTAACTGTGGTAAATTTATTTCGTCCAGTTTGGACTAGAAAGGAGAGGCTTGGGTGCTGAGTTTCATGTTTATCTGTAAAAGAAGATCAGTGCTGCCCCTGGAGACGCCAGTTATGACAGCGGAGGCATATGGTGTTGTGCAGTGGTGTTGAGTGCAGCGAAAAGTGTTTTGTCGGACGCACTGTGCGAGGCGATTCAGAAAGACAAGGGGAGCTGCAGGGACTCAAATGTTCGGAGAACATTCTTCTGGAGGGTGAGCGAGTGTGACATTCCTTGTGTGCTACGAGGTACATTCCTTGTGTGTGCTACGAGGTACATTCCTTGTGTGTGCTACGAGGTACATTCCTTGTGTGTGCTACGAGGTTCCACGTTCGACGGCGCGGCGTAGACGGAGACCCAGATGACAGGCATCATCAATTACCCAGCCATGCTCGTTGAGAATGACAACCAGAACGAAGGGGTTTAAGCCCAACCGGACCCGCCGCCGCGGGGAAACGGGCTTATCCTCCCCAATTGGCGTGGCGGTTCCAGGGGCGGCCCTTCCGAGCACATTCCAGGACAAGGGAACTGTCAGCGGGCCAGAGCGCGCCTTACCTTGAGGAGCGAGTGTCAGTTGATGGATGGAGAATGGAGGCCGGTGACCCGCGGGAACTGTCAGCAAGCCAGAGCGCGCCTTACCACAGCCGACGCTATGCGCTACCTCGAAGACAACCTTCTTTCCCGCGGACTCAACACGTGAGGGGGGCGAGACCACGATGCGGTGGTATGTTTGTGCGCCCAAGTGAAAGCTAGCCCCCCTCCTTCCCCTCCGGCGTGGGCGTCCTCACCCTAGGGAGTGTGGAGAAGAGGATATAAAAATCGAGAAGCAGTACGGAAGAGGGACGCTCAGGACGACATCGTTCGCCAAGAGGGCCTTCAGCGCCGAAGCCCGACGGCGTGCAGCTTCTGCCAGCAACCGCTCGAGCCCAACTCCGGAGCCACTCCATCGCCCCCATGAAGTCGTCGGCACGTAAGCTCGGACGCCCCAGCCTCTGATGTATAATCTTAATCATGTGTAATTATTGAATATACCTGTTTGTTTAAAATGAGCCATACGGTGTCTCTTTGCCTCTCCGTCCCGTGTGGACCTGCGCATTATGGGGGTCATCACAGCAGTCTTTGGCTGCTTTTGGAACTTAAGGGATTGTGGCTGCCGAAAGTATCGGTACCGCATCAAGCGCTGCACATGGTCTCCATGAGGTAGGGAAAGCATGCAGTTACGGCTGCCGGACACGGGACACAGATTTCAACACTACTGCAATGCCTTTCTTCTTCGCTGGGTATCTTTCCCCGTCGTCGTGTGTGTGCCTCGTCTCTTCGCTGTGTTCCGTCTTTTGACTGGTTTTAATCCTGAACATGTACCAACTGACCCAGATTTCAACACTACTGCAATGCCTTTCTTCTTCGCTGGGTATCTTTCCCAGTCGTCGTGTGTGTGCCTCGTCTCTTCGCTGTGTTCCGTCTTTTGACTGGTTTTACTCCTGAACATGTACCAACCGACCCGGATTTCAACACTACTGCAATGCCTTTCTTCTTCGCTGGGTATCTTTCCCAGTCGTCGTGTGTGTGCCTCGTCTCTTCGCTGTGTTCCGTCTTTTGACTGGTTTTACTCCTGAACATGTACCAACTGACCCTGATTTCAACACTACTGCAATGCCTTTCTTCTTCGCTGGGTATCTTTCCCAGTCGTCGTGTGTGCGCCTCGTCTCTCCGCTGTGTTCCGTCTTTTGACTGGTTTTACTCCTGAACATGTACCACCTGACCCAGATATCAACACTACTGCAATGCCTTTCTTCTTCGCTGGGTAGCTTTCCCAGTCGTCGTGTGTATGCCTCGTCTCTTCGCTGTGTTCCGTCTTTTGACTGGTTTTACTCCTGAACATGTACCAACTGACCAAGATTTCAACACTACTGCAATGCCTTTCTTCTTCGCTGGGTATCTTTCCCAGTCGTCGTGTGTGTGCCTCGTCTCTTCGCTTTGTTCCGTCTTTTGACCGGTTTTACTCCTGATTATGTACCAACTGACCCGGATTTCAACACTACTGCAATGCCTTTCTTCTTCGCTGGGTATCTTTCCCAGTCGTCGTGTGTGTGCCTCGTCTCTTCACTGTGTTCCGTCTTTTGACTGGTTTTACTCCTGAACATGTACCAACTGACCCAGATTTCAACACTACTGCAATGCCTTTCTTCTTCGCAGGGTATCTTTCCCAGTCGTCGTGTGTGTGCCTCGTCTCTTCGCTGTGTTCCGTCTTTTGACTGGTTTTACTCCTGAACATGTACCAACTGACCCAGATTTCAACACTACTGCAATGCCTTTCTTCTTCGCTGGGTATCTTTCCCAGTCGTCGTGTGTGTGACGGGACTATCTAGCCACGCTGTGCAGTTGGATGGCGGAGGCTTGGGCTAGCATTCCCGATGCATTAACCGGTTCTAATTTCAAGAAATGCGGGATATGAAACGCGCTCGACGGTAAGGAGGACGTGTTTCATTAGAAAGATTTATCTGACAAGGGCTTTTCGGATGACAGCCAACGATGACGATCACTAAAGCACAGACTACGGTCAATTCCGAAGTGTGCGCGCCCGTGTGTGTGCCGAAGCCGGAGTAATTTTTTGATGGTCCTTGGGTTCATCGGAAGGGTGCAGACACTTCCAAACGTTGTTCGGCGGTGATGAAGGGAGATGTGCAGATGAAGGTCAAAGAGAGAATATATTTACAGTATGTACAAGGGCAAACTGCGTTACAAGTTGAGTCACACAGACGGTCAAGCTGTAACTGACGAAGACAATTCTAACACAGAGAAACACTCTCTTTAAGTCCTTACTCATCGACGCAAGGTTAGAGTCTAGGGTTGTAGAATTACGTGCCACTGCACGGAGCCTCTAGCTCAACTAGACAAGACTGCCCTCCAATGATTTTACATGCAGTTTTAAAGCTTTTGCAAAGAAATTAGGGCGGTCCTATATCGAGGCACGCCCTAAGCTTCGATAACCAATGGAGGTAGGCACAGCCCCTGAAGGTTGGACCTAACTTCGAGCCCGGGGCTTGGCTATAAAGAAAAAGAAACATATACAGAAAACATTTTGAAAACCCTCTCCCTGAGGGGAGTTCTCGGCCTTAGCGCTTGATGCTTTCCCTTTCCCTGCCGCACCCGCGCGGCGCCTCTCAAATGATGAAGCGTTTTTTTTAGCTAATTGGCGGGACCACTGACCCACTGGCTCGCCGCAGGAATGTCAGACGGCGGAGAACCGCGACACTTCGGTGCGATCGAGAATGCCAGAAAAAAGAAGAAAAAAAGGACCCCATCGCGGAATGTGAGGTGGTTCACATTCTGCCGCCGTGGGAATGCTGCCTGAGATCAAGCGGCCCCACGTGCTCGTTGTTCGCGCCTCGCATGCTTTCTTGGCGCCAGGTGTCCTCGGCCGTCACAGTGGTGCTGTCAAGCAGCCAGTGCTTCCTGCGCCTTTGCCACTGCTTGCGGGGGTAGGGGGGTGGGGCGTAGACCGGATGTCCGCAGTGACCACAAGCTAAAGGAAAAAGATATGCGCGTTGACGAAGGCGGCCTTACACGTCCCCCCTAAGATGCTAAATGAGCTTGGAGTCCGCTCATTTACGCAAAACCAAATAAAGGCCGCGGTAACGTGAAACTCAAATTGCAGCCTCATGCAGCCAGAAATAATCAGTTCTACAAACAAAAAAAAGTCGCGGCACTGACAAAAGAACAACACACTTCGTTACAAGCTCTTCATAAATGAAGTTCATCACAGTACGAGCGTCAGCGTGCCAGCGTCCTTGTACATGGTTCCGGTCACACACCACTGTTCACATCACAAAGTGCAGCGAGTGAACGGGAACAATCACGCCTGCCTGAGGGGTCATGGCTCAATTATTGCCTTGCTCTTTTCGCCAGCTGATGTTGGGGACGCGAGATAACGCGTCGACGTTGCCGTTGCAGGCGCCTCGCCTGTGCGTTACAACCACATTGTAGCGCTGTAAGGCCAGTGCCCACCTTGCTAGTTTCGCGCCATGAGGCGTGCTCGTCGTCAGATAAGAAAAAGGATTGTGATCGGAGACCACGTTAATCTGTGCACCAAACACCCAGTGGTCAAATTTCTTGAGCGACCAAATTATGGCAAATGCCTCGCGCTCGATTGTTGACCAGCGGGTCTTAGTTGGCGTGAACTTGTGACTGGCGAAGGCGATCGGTTCCTCTCGCCCCGCCTCTCCCATCTGTGCCAATCAAGCTCCGACCGCGACTTCGGATGCATCCGTGAACAGCCAATACGGCTTGCGGATATCGGAAGTGTTTAGCGCTGCCGCGTCGCAAAGCGACTTCTTTAGCTTATCAAAAGTCTGCTGCGCTTCCAGAGTCCAAGGAATCGCGTTTGGTACCCCTCGCTTCGTTAAGGACGTGAGTGGCGCGGCGACCTCAGCGTAGTTCTGGACATACTCGCGGTAGTAGCCACATAGCCCCAGCAGTCTTCGCAGCGGCTTTTTTTTTGGGGTGGGCGGCGCGAGGTCCTGAATAGCGGCTAGCTTCTCGAGGTCCGGCCCGTGGGTACCACCTCCCACTACGTGATCTAAGTACCTACTCTGTGCCTGTGCGACTTGGCACTTCTCCGGGCTCACCTTAAGTTTTTCTTCGCCTAGTAATCCAAACACAATGATCAGCTGCTTCAGATGTTCCTGCCACGACGTTGAAAAAATGGCAATGTCATCGAGATACGCCGCAGCGTAGGCCTGATGCCTGGAGAGCAGCGTATTCATCATTCGCTGGAAAGTGGCAGCCGCATTTTTTAGCCCAAATGGCATGATGCGCCAAGCGTACTGTGCTTCTTGGGTCACGAACGCGGTCAAATGTTGGCTTCCGGGGGCCATTGGTACCTGCCAATAACCTCGTCGCAGGTCTACTAGTGTAATGAACTTCGCGCGGCCTACCCTCGTAATTAACTCATGTGGGGGTATCATCGGGAATGCATCAGTGCATGTGGCTGCGTTCAGCGCGCGGTAATCGATGCACATGCGCACTGAGCCGTCCTTCTTCCCCACACAGACCACGGGATGAGCGTAGTCGCTCTCTACGGGGTATATGAGACCCAGGTCTAACAACTCGTCAACCTGGCGGCTAACCTCAACCCTAAGAAGCTCGGGCACTCGATATGGGAAGGCGCGTTTTGGCTGGTACCCGTCTTGTAACTCGATTTTGTGCAGTCCCACTTCGGCCGCTCCCGGTGTTTCATCGAACAGGTCAGCGTAACCGGCGAACACTTTCGCCATTTCAGCGCGCTGCTGAGAGTCCAAATGTGCCAGTTTCTCCTGTTCGATGGAAAAGGGGCCCGACTGTGTGGGCGCAGGGCGAGGTGTGCACTCAATTTCTCCGAAATCCGTGTCTTCGTCGAATACGACACCAACGTGGCTAACCCGCGCGTAGTAAGGCCGAAGCCTATTTGCATGCACAAGTGGCGCGGCGCGCGCTCCGGTATCGATCCTGTAGGAGTTTTGCCTTTCCTGCGTGGTTATCACATATGGGCCGAGCCATTTAGGAGCTAGTTTGTTGTCGCGGTCGGTATCAAACGCGAGAACTTGACATCCGACGCTGAAAACTTTGTTCCTAGCCTGCTTATTGTACTCCTGCGTGTAGCTCCACTGTCGTGCGCTTGCCGTTAGCCCCGCTACTGCCGCGGCTATCTCTAGCTGTTCGCGCAGCTGTCTCAAATATTTTGCGGGCTCTTCCCTTAGTGTGTTTGGGAGTGGCTGCTCACCCGTCCAAGTGCTCTGCTAAATAGCCAGCGGCCTCGTAGGATTCCTGCCGTAAAGAAGTCGGAATGGGGCAACCCCTGTGGTGTCATGGGGTACCTCCCTGTACGCCCATAGCACAAATGGGATGAGCCTGTCCCAGTTTCTCGGGTCTTTATCTATTACAAGAAAAAGCATGTTTTTGAGGACGCGGTTCCACCGTTCTACTGTCCCGTTGCTCTCGGGATGTTCTGGAGTCGAAAAACGGGGCGCGCATGCCAATCTTGCTAACGTCTCCCTTGTCAGCTGTGCAGTGAAGTTAGTTCCTTGGTCTGAGCATATAACTTCCGGGATACCGGTGCGGCTAAAGATTGCGAGTAGGGTGTCGCATGTTGCTCTCGCGGTTAGTGAACGCAGACAAACCACTTCGGGCTACCGCTGCACAAATCAACCAGGCAAAGAGCGTACCTATGGCCCCGGCCTCAGGGCATGTCAATCGGCCCGATGATGTCGACGTTTACTACTTGGAAAGGGTGGTCAGGTCTGGTCAGTGGCGTGATAGGCACCCTGTCTTTAAGCCGCCTATCTGACCTGATCTGACAAGCGTGACACGTCTTGCATCGTTGTGCCACATCTGCCTCTAAACCGGGCCAAAAAAACTATACTTAATTCTCGCCCTCGTCTTCCTTGGGCCCAAATGTCCTCCCCAAAGAAATTCGTGGGCCACTGAAAGCACTTCTTCCCGTCTGCTGAGGGGCAGCACAAGCTGCTTGACGTTTGCGCCTGCGATGGAGTCCCGGTGGTATAAAAGGCCGTCCGAGATGAAAATGCGCCTTTTCCCGATTTTGCGTCCTCCCAAGATTTCCTAAGGCTTTCATCGGACAGCTGGGCCGAACGGAACTTCTCTCGCTGCTTTGAGGACGCGTCCTCGTCGTCACGCATTGAGCACTGGTCTTCAATCAGGTACTCGTCGCGGCCCTCTTTATGCTGCTCGCCCGATGCCTCGCTCGACTCATCGTTTTCCTGTTCGTCCGCCTGAGAATGGTTCGCGTGAACCTCGCCCGTCGTTGGGGTCGGCTCGTAGCTCTTCTCGGCCACAGAGAACGACACGCTAGCTGTGTCAGTAGCAACGTGGCTCTTGCTCTGGGTAAGCGGCGCGCCGCGGCTGTCGATCTGCGCTAGCAGCTCCCAGTCCTCCCGCGATAGTAAGCAGTCTATACCCTCGGCGAGCTTGCCTGTGAGCGCACAGACTATATGTACGGTCTCCGGTCGCGCTACAAGTGTGGGGCACCGCTTCAGACTGACCGCGAGGGTAACTAGTTTTGCCTCTACTGTTTCGCCGAAGGTTGAAACAAGATTAATCTTGCCCGAAGGCTCCTGGGATACGCTGGGAACTAGGATTTCTCTAAACTACAGTAATCTCGCTGCCGGTGTCAATGATTGCAGTTGCCGGCACACCGGCGCATTCGATCTGAACCTGCTGTAGCTTTGATTGCCGGGCTCGGTCGGACGACCCTGGGGCATTCATTTCTGCCACCAAAGTCCTTTGCGGGTGGGCTGATGCTAGGATTTCGGCTGCCTCTGTGCTGGATACTGCCACTCTCTGTGTCCGGGCGAGCTTATCGGTTTTCTGCGCATTGTGAGCGGCTCGTGGGCAGTCCTTTGCGCGATGGCCTACTGCGCGGCACACGAAACATTGCACCTGTCGTCTCTTGTCGCTGGTCGAAGGTTGCGTAGGAGTTTTTTCTTTCTCAAAGTGTGGGACCGTTTGTCGCACAGCGCCCCTTTTCCTTAGCCTGCTCGAATGTCTGCAGCATCTGTGACATCTCGTCCGGTTTCACCCATTTCTCTCCCTCGCGGAGGCGCACGTATTCTAAGCCCTCGGTGCTTAGGCTCGCTTTCATCCTATCGGCCACGACGAGAGCCACCACGTCTTCCTTGCTGTCTGCATCTCGCGAGCGCAGGTAGTACTGGAAGTAAGTTTTTACGCGAGAGGCAAATTGCGCCCATGTTTCCTCCTTCCGCTTTGCGGCGCGCTCGAACCGGTCTAGGTACTCAGCGGGGGTGAGTTTTAGCTCGTTTAAAACGGCTTTCTTCACTACGTCGTAGTCACTGCACTCATCGTCCTTGAGTCCACGAAGCAAGTACCGCACACGCTCGGTCAGTGCTGGCATTATCAAATGTACGCGGCTGTTTTCTGGCACATCGTACGTTGTGAATAGTCTTTCTACCTCGTCAAACCACAGCGGTACATCCGCGTCTCATGGTAACTTGAGCCCCTTTAGGACCTGGGCACATTGGGATACTGGGTCGAGGCCTGTTCGCCGTTGGTCGTCAGGTACCAGCAATAAGGGAGTATGTCTGCCACCTATCGTTCTTATGCCAAGTTTCCCCAACTCGATGCGTTCGCGAGATTCGATCTTAAGCTTTTCGAGCTGAAAATCTAGTTCCATGCGGTGGATCTGTACGGCATCAGACCTCGTCCTTGGAGTTATTTTCCGTCGCGTTTCCGCTACCGGCTCCTTCGTCGCCCCATCTAATGCTGCCCCTGCCGACATCGTGTCTTCCTGCGAGATATCACTTGACAGGTCGTCCTCATCAAATACATTCTGTTCCGATGCACTCTCCTCTGCCCCTCTGTCAGCTGAGCTCGCCATCATGCTCCGCGTCTGCACCATACATCCGTTTACGCTTGAGCCATAACCACCTCAAAGAGACGTAAGGAATCCCGCTCACCTGTACCGCTGTCAGTAGTAGGTGCCGTTTCTTCTCCAAACTCGTCCGGAGCCGAAGGGGGAACGCCGCCTTGGGGTCGGTGAGCCGCGGTACCTTTTCAGCTTGGCTGGTGCCGGAAATCGATTCCTTCTGGTCCTCCTGGGTGGCTACCACGTGCTGGGTGTTGCCGAGTGCCTGGACACTGCTGGGCCTGCGGGTGGTGTCAGCTCGGGGCTGACGGTCGCCGAATTCTGTCGTGTTGCGCCAGTAATTTTTTGATGGTCCGTTGGGTTCTTCGGAAGGGTGCAGACCCTTCCAAACGTTGTTGTTCGGCGGTGATGAAGGGAGATGTGCAGATGAAGGTCAAAGAGAGAATATATTTACAGTATGTACAAGGGCAAACTGCGTTACAAGTTGAGTCACACAGACGGTCAAGCTGTAACTGACGAAGACAATTCTCACACAGAGAAACACTCTCTACAAGCCCTTACTCATCGACGCGAGGTTAGAGTCTAGGGCTGTAGAATTATGTGCCACAGCACGGAGCCTCTAGCTCAACTAGACAAGACTGCCCTACAATGATTTTACATGCAGTTTTAAAGCTTTTGCAAACAAAGAAATTAGGGTGGTCATACATCGAGGCCCGCCCTAAGCTTCGATAACCAATAGAGGTAGCCACAGCCCCTGATGGTTGGACCCAACTTCGAGCCCAGGGCTTGGCTATAAAGAAAAAGAAACATATACAGAAAACATTTTGAGAACCTTCTCCCCCAGGGGAGTTCTCGGCCTTAGCGCTTGGTGCTTTCCCTTTCCCTGCCGCACCCGCGCGTCGCCTCTCAAAGGATGAAGCGTTTTTTCTAGCTAATTGGCGGGACCACTGACCCACTGGCTCGCCGCAGGAATGTCAGACGGCGGAGAACCGCGACGCTTTGGTGCCATCGAGAATGCCATAAAAAAGAAGAAAAAAGAGGAACCCATCGCGGAATGTGAGGTGGTTCCCATTCTGCCGCCGTGGGAATGCTGCCTGAGATCAAGCGGCCCCACGTGCTCGTTGTTCGCGCCTCGCATGCTTTCTTGGCGCCAGGTGTCCTCGGCCGTCACAGTGGTGCTGTCAAGCAGCCAGTGCTTCCTGCGCCTTTGCCACTGCTTATGGGGGTAGGGGGGGGGGGCGTAGACCGGAGGCCGCAGTGACCACAAGCTAAAGGAAAAAGATATGTGCGTTGATGAAGCGCGGCCTTACAGCCGGTCTGCGCATGCTCGCGGCACAGGACACGAGTAGGCGCTAGCGCGGCGTCCGATCGGTATCTGCGAGATATTTGCCGCCAGCGCTTCACGTCTTGTATCCGGTGCGCCGGCGCACACAAATAATCGGAGGACGTTCGGCTTTCCCGACTTTCGGAATGTCTTCGAGCTGACTGCCTTACTCACAGCACTGATTGATGGGTTTCCCTGGTGGAAATTTTTGCCGCCTCCAGTATTTTTGGGTTGCGCGAAGCACAATACATTATTTCCTGTTCCTTCCAATGTTGAAGGGGATAAAACTTAAAGGCGTTGCAAGAGCTGTGTCTTATCTGGAGAAGGATTTCCTGGCCAGAGTATACGTCTCGCGCTCGCGTCTTTATGCTCACCTGCCCAAAAAAACCTCGCAGAACATAAGTTTTTGCAGCCTGCTTTCCTCAGTAGCATTAATGGCATGTCTTTCGCGTGATTATGTTTTCAGGTTGCGATTTTCAGCACTACTAAGCTTCCGTTTATACTTCCCACGCTTAGACCAATGCTCTAGGTTTTTTCTCCATCACTGTAGCTCCTCTGTCTTGTGCAGTCATATGCGCTGCTTTTTAGACTTGACCAAATTTCTGCTTCTTTTCAGGCATGTGGGTCTCCACTCCCTTCAGCTCCACCACAGTGCGCTCGATTACATACTGTGCGCAACCCGGGTTACTTTAATCATCTCCTCAAAAGAATAGTTTATTAGCCATGACACCAAAACTTGAGTCAATAATGGTGCTCAGTGTGTGCTGGCCAGACAGCATAAGACGAAGGCAATCATGCCCAGGAGTAGATTTTTTTTTGTAATGTAAGGTGATGAAAGAACAAATGCGAGTTTGCTTATCCAATGAGCCACGTGCTGCCAAACGCGCTGACTCCACCGGCAAAATTCCGGCCGTTTCAAGTCGAAATGTGAAAGAATCTCCGAATTAAAGTGAATAGCGCATTCTAGTCAACAATGTTGTCATATGAAACGTCTCTGGCGGAGTTATGCCATTTTTTTTCAGGTTGTGCTTGCCTGCGACATAACACCAGGAACGCTTCACGTCAGAGAAAAAGGCTTATATAGCGTGTCAGCTGCAGTGCCGCCCAGACAACTGCGACCGCTGCCCAAGCAAACCGGTGCCGGTAAATTTAGGCACCTAAAAAGGGCGCGACCACGTGATACGTCGGAGCAGTATGCGTGAGGAGCGAGGCCTCCTGCAGGTGCCGACATCGTTCGAGCAGCAGCCTGAGAACAACCTTTTTTTTCACTCCTTCCGCAGGGTCGCGGCAGAGGTCGGTTCACTGTGGACGGTGTATTTGCAGCATCCACAACACAAGATCACTTTTACGATCAGATAAGAGAGCTGGTGCAACATGTGGTCGATGGGCACCACGTGTCCATATTTGCGTACGGACAGACTGGGGCTGGCAAGACCCACACCATGGAGGGTCCAGCTGCTGAGGAGGCGTACGCCGAGCGGGGCATTGTACCCCGGGCCGTGGAGCAGCTGTGGGACTCAGTCCAAAGCCAGCTCCAGACGTCGGTAAGTACAGCGTATAAGCGTGGTAACGTCTTTCTCTACATATTTGGATGATTGGATTACGTCGTGCACTGGGCCGGTAAAAGATTCCCCTACAACGAGAAGGCTTAATTGTGTCTAAGCTCAAACACGAAATGCGAGCTTGGCTGTCAGTCGGCGACGGAGCACGGAGCTCTCAGCGCTCGAGGATCTAATCAGAAAATAAGCAGGAATGCGCTGCTTGTCAGGCAGCTTCTCAGTGCTGTCGATGTGAGTTAATAGCGGTTTTGAAGTTTGAGCTATGTTTAATTTGATTTTTAGTGCAATGACAAAAATGATCTGTCGGTCCTGATGTCTGCAATGCTGCGCCGTGCTTTAGCTAGTCACAAAAAATATTTTAGCACGCACTGGCTGGTTTGATGGTTCCATAAAATCTCAAGAAAATTTGATGCACCTGTAGCGCTTACTGGTGACAATTTTTTTTAACTGGAAAAGGGGATAGCCATGTATTCTACCCAGCGCTGTAATGACATGAGTCGTTGATAAAGTTCCATGCTCAAAGCGCTCCCTTTCATATGGTGTTATGAGGCGTCGTGTATTCTGTACAACATTGCAACTTCTACAACGTTTCCATTTCTAATCAGTGTAAAGGCAGAGGTGAGCCCACTCCATAGCTGATAGGCATCATCGGGAGCAGAGACCTTAGTGGGCTCATTCTGAGACGTAAACCGCGTCTCGTATTAGGTGCGCGCATATGGTGTCAACACGATGCGCACACCAGTACGTGTCGCTTGATGAGCACGCATTGTTGGTAATTCGGCAGAATTTCAACAATAAGCTTCTCTGCTTTTTATTTTCAAGTGGTGACAGAATTATGTAAACAATCTCTCATCAAAGCGCACTGAAACGTGGATCTATCGAATCAGGCCAGCTTCCTGTGCCTACACATTGTAGTTTCAGTGGCACGTTCCCGCGCCACGTAGAACACAAGTTTCCAGTTCCTCAGACGCCAGCGTTTTATTGCGGAAGCACTACTAGTCTGATTACGAGCAAAGCGGGCGGCGTGTGTTAGTGAGTGTACTCGCACATGGCGCAACAAATCCCACCGATGGCAAAAGATATAGGGTGACGCCATCAAGTGGCCGTGGCCGTAGGAGGCATACAGCAAGCCGAGCACCTCTATTTCAGACAAACATATAGATTTTCGTTTGCATATATATATATATATATATATATATATATATATATATATATATATATATATATATAACACCATACCCCACCCACGACTGGCTCACCTCAATGTGGCGCCAGTTTTACCCCGCTACATTCTTACCAAAACTGTGAGGAATCGTTTGTTGTGCAGAGTTCCGGGCGACGTCAGACAATTTAAGGTTGCATACAGCTTACACGTGCTAGTCAAGTTTGACGCTAGCTTAGATGGGGATTCGAACCGACGACATATGCAAGGTCAACTGTGTGCCTTCCCAGACTGCTTACTTCTTCCCTTAAGGCGTGGTTGAGGTGAACATCTAGATCTGAAGAAGTTACCGTGTATTTACTTTCCTCAAAAACGAATTTTCGTATCAAAATTTTGACGCAACCGTTCATCGTTCACCATTGCGGGTAGTGTCATGCGATTTCTCGTTGCATACAGCATACGTCTGTTAGTCAGGTAGAAGGCTAGCTTCCGACGTGTATTCGAAGCAAGTATGCCAGTGTTTCACTCGGACCTTTGTGCATTCAGCGTTTGTGGAATCAGCATTCGGAGGCGCGTCTTCGTTTGATTTCTCAGTGCGTAACCTGCGTCGAGGTCGAGCGCTCACAAAGGCACAATAATGGTTTCGCCTTTACAGCACGTAGACAGTCTTAAGTACCCTCCGAACTTTTTCAATCTGGCGTGGCTAATGTTAATAAGTTAAGTGTCTTCGCGCAGTCCCGGGACAAGAAGTGAACGCTTGGCACAACCACTTGCATAGTTTAGGAGAACTAAAACGCATTTGAATCGCGTGTACGGCTGCAGATGTGCCGTGATTTCCGTCACAAGGCCAGGAACCGGAGTACGGTCGCTGCCCACGGAACTTAGTACATCGCTTCCCCATTGACCTGTGTGGCTACTTCGCGTATTGAAAACTCAGTACATGTCATGGTCGCTGCTTGAATCACCTTCATTTCTTTTGCGATGTCCTGACATCCTTGTACGCCTTCTTTTAGCGCATACGCTTAGAACCTCACAGGTGCACTTCCTGGTGCATCTTGAGAAACGTCACATTGCGCATTTTTGATTCTTAAGCGTTTTAGATGCGGCAGCGTCAAGGAAAAAAGAAAACACTTTGCGCAAACTAATTCACACACGAAGATTTCCTGGTTACATAAATTTGCTAGATGTTTTATAATTAGTATAAACTGGCCACTCATTCCACTTTTCAATATTAGAGTTGAGACTGTTTACTTTTCGAAGAGGGTCTCATTCTCGGTGAATCGGCTGAGAAGTTTTCGCCCTTGCTTTGTATAATGTGCATTCAAGTTGTAGAGAGTAAAGACCTTTCATCCCCGTGTATCCTGTTAAAGTACATGCGCACAGAGCCGATCAAGTGCGCATTATTTGCCACAAGAAAATAAAATCCAGATATTTCTCAGCACAATCAGTTTATATACCTTTTCTCGAACAGATGCCAAGTCGCGCATGTCATCTGTTGCGACTTGATGAGTACTTATAAATGCAAGAATTATGTCCTGAAAACATGCTTGAGGTAATAGCAGATGAAAGTGAAGCGAGTGAAGACAATTTATTTGCACTGCAATCGCACTTTCTCCTTCCTGCTCACTTCTCTCGAAACGAGAAACGATGAGCTCATTAACAATCCCGAGCAAGTGTTTTTGTTTCTTCTGCTCATCACCACGACTGCCTCGCGCAGGTGTAAGGAGTTTCAAAGAGCTTCCTCATGTTAGAACATGTTGGAACCAAGATCCGCGCCCTGCTTTCATATGTAAATGACGATGCTGTGTATTTCAGTTACGCCGCCGCTAAATCACGACAATTGACATCGAAGAACTTCTCTTCGCAGCTGCCGCAATCCCAAAAGTAGTGAGTAAGGACACTTTGTGAGGAAAATAAAATCAATGCCTATGACTTCAAGTGGCCTATTTTTTATTATAGAAGCAACAATTGCAGCTGTTTTTCTTTCTATTAAGACAGCTGGCCGCACGCACGAGTGTTTCTTCGCTCTGATCATTGTAACATTCATTGTTCGCGGTCAGCAAACGCGTATTTCTTACTGCTAGAGGGACAGAACATGGACCAGTGAGCAGTCACCATCCTTTGCCTTTATTTTCCGTTAGCTGAGGGCCACTGAAGGGCCCTACCGTGCCCCATGGGCCCTGTTCTCGCTTCAGCTGCTGTTCTTGCACACCTGCAGCACGATATCAAGATTACTGTGGTCGAGATCTACAATGAAGAACTGCTGGATGTTCTCGGCTTTTCCAATGAAGGCCTGTCCTCGGCAGACCGGAAGGTGTGCCTCATGGAGCACGAGAGCACCGTTGAGCTGCGCAATGCTACGGAGGTGCAGATAACTTCCAAGGCGCAGGTCTGTAGCGCTCTATGCCGCAGCCGCTGAGTCTTAATGTAGTATCTGCGTCTCGGAAGATGCTCCAAGCGTAGTATTTAAATCCTTACCCCAAGCGCAACCACGTGGCTGCAAAGGAAAGCTTTCCAACTGTCACAGAAGCTTCGAATTTGGAAGACACTGGTTATGGAGAAAGTTTTCAGCAACTGCTAAGGTGCTCAGAGAGCTGTGCAACAATCCTGTGTAGCTATATCGCTGCGTTTGGTTGGATGCTAATGGGCAATTCTCATGCCGGACATTTATTTGCGTAGCAAATACATGTTGTACAGATTTTAATTGCATGAACATAAAAAAATTAGCAGCCAGCACGTTTCGAGTACAAAGAAAATTATTAAACATCCATTTAGGTCCTTGCAAGTATTGGTTAGCGCTACCAAAATACAAAAAGGGACGAACACACAGGACAAGCGCTTAGTCCCGTTCTGTATTTTGGTAGCGCTAACCAATACCTTCAAGGATGCATTTCCAACTAGCCCCAATTGCAGCTCTTTTGATCCATTTAGGCTTAACCCTACTACTGATTAAAAAAAAAATGTTCTATTTATTGACGTTAAATGATCTTGAGAAGAAACATTTCGGTCTTTGTATACTGTACTAAGACTGCGCGATTTTGCAGCTACGAATGCTTTATAGAGAAGATCTCAACCCCCCCCCCCCCCCCGAAAAAAAACCCAAAAATACGACACAATTTTCGCGTGGTGTTTCTACGCATACAAAGAATGATGCCGTGCCTACCGCGATAGCTCAGAGCAGTTATGTTCCTTCAGCGAAGTGTAGGTTGCAGCAGGAATTGTACTTGGAGCTTTTAAGGTCAGTACACTTATTCAGTCGAATCAACTCAATATAGAGCTCTTACTCACTGCAGCATAGCGTCGTTTTTTTATCCATTGCAAAGCATCTGCTCTGATTGAGCAATATTTAACTGTGATATGATAAACCTGTTGTTGCGTGCTTAAAAACCCCAACCGAGATATTTGATTTCATAGCTAGCATATAAAAGCTAGTCCGAAGTTTTCTTTCAGGCGGAGGCGAAACAAACGCTAATTCATTGAATACTGGGCCCAGCACCTTGACTGCTTTTATCAGTAGCATGCAAAAGTTGCATTCAAAAGCTCAATGTTTGTGCTTGAATACATGCAGCTGTACTCGTGGATCTGTCATCTAATCTCTACAATTTTTCAGCTCTCGGATATCGTGGAGCACGTGAGGATGCACCGCGCCACCGCCAGCACAGTCTTCAATGCGCGCTCTTCGCGCTCTCATGTGGTTTACCGCGTGGACGTGCGCGCCTGTGGTGAAGAGGGGGCGGGGCAGGGTGAGTGTGTTCCCAGGGTTCGCTGCAGCCCTTGGCTGCTCTGCGCGCGCTAGGCTGTTTCAATCTGTAACACGTGAGGAATGCACGTAGAATTTGGTCAGTTTACAAGGTCACACTCGCCTCCCAGTAAGCTACCACCTACGCAGTTCGAACATTTTTTGGCTGGGTACATACAGTTGAACTGGTAGGTATGAATGGAATTAATCGATTTTTTTCGCATTTTTCTACCCAGAACGTCCTAACCCGAAGAGGTAGTTCAGTGGTTATTGTTTCTGACTGCTGTGAGATAGGTCGCGGGTTCGATCCTGGCCACGGCACCTTGTTTTGGACGGCAGCGAAACGTAATGCCAGCAGTGTACTGATGTTTCTGAGCACATAAAAAGATTGGTTTGGTTTATGGGGGTTTAACGTCCCAAAGCGACTCAGGCTAATAGGGACGCCTTATTGAAGGGCTCCGAAAATTTCGACCACCTAGGGTTCTTTAACGTGCACTGACATCGCAAAGTACCCGGGCCTCTAGCATTTAGCCTCCACCGACATGAGACCGCCGCGGCCGGATCCAACTATGTCTTTGGGGTCGGCAACCGAGCGCCATCACCACTGAGCCACCCACTTAGAACGAGCCCGAGGTAAATTACGGAAGGCGCTTAGGGCTACTTACTTGCTTTGAATGCGAAATTTTTCTCTTTGTGAGATCTGTTGCGAGGTTCATTAAAGATTTCTTCCTTTCTTAAGACTCGTTATTACACAGTCTTAAGAAAACCTGTACGCTAGGTTCACCTATATTCAAGAAGAAATAACGTGGCTGTGAGGCCTAAGGGTGGCGTGCTCGCCTCGCCATCTGAAGGCCCTTGGTTAGGTACCCCGCACCTCCGGAAGGAAATTTTTTAGATCATTAGCTCTACTTCTCGCGTTTCGAGTCGAAGCGTTATGTGCTATGCAAATCGTAACCCAAAGGCTGCCATGGTAACCGAGATGGTTACACAATAGAATAAAATGATAACAGGAGGCAGCGTGATGCCAGCGCACCGGAACTCGAAATTAAACTATGTCGATCTGGTATACATAATCCTGTCTGGCGGGCATCAAAGTCGGGCCACTTAGTCCCGATGTTCGTGTAAACTTTATCGGTCAACCGTTTGCCGTAGAATGTTGCCGATGTTGTCATGCGACTCAGCGTTCTATGCCGCATAAACGTAATAGCTAAGTTAGAGCCTAGCTACTGGTAGGGATTCGAACCGGCGACTTATGTACCCTTAGTTCCGCGCCTTACGAATCTTTTATGAATATTGTGGTTCAAACGTTTGTCGCAATGTGTTCCGGGTGGTGGCGTACGATTTCGCTATTCAGGCAGCATAAGCTTAGTAGTTGAGTTAGTCTAGCTCCTGGCAAGAATTCCAACCGGCGGCCTATGTTAGGTGCCTTAACGCTCGATATTTGATCGCTGCCTCAGCGTGAGCTCATTTTTTTTTGCTGTAGATGTCACTACCATATGGTCTTCTGCTGACGTCATGTGAAAGCATGGTGACGTCACTGAAGTATTTCGGGCCCTGGACGGCGACAGACGCTGTCTTTTGGCTAGTGGAACATACAAGGTTTTTTTTCTTAAATTCTTGTATGAAACATACAAGATTATTGCACAATTTTCAAAAATAGGCTTTTTGAGTTGAAAGAGCAGTTTTTTTCTGCATAGCAGTCAGCAGTATAGTACATCAGAGTACAGCTAAGACGGGATAACTAGCAGGTTGGTTAACTGATACTTAAATGTTAACATTTCAACTCTTACTGTTAGGCTTTTTACCTGTTGAGAGGCGTGTAGTCCGCTGTAATTAGTATCAATATATGTTTTTAGAATTTCGAAAACGTGGTTACCCTGAGCGCTACGGCCAAATGAATTCTGGCCATTTCGACGAGTTACGTGCACAGGAGAGGTTTTTTTTCCTTCAAACTTTTGGAAAAAGCATGTATTTTGGCACGATGTAGCCAAAATTTGTAGGCCACAGCGCGAAGGGTAACCAGGTTTTTGATCTTCTAAAAATCGATATGGATGTTACCTGCGGTGGGCTACACCCCTCTGAATTATAAAGGAGTCCAATGGTTATAGTCAAGAAGTTGACTATTTAATATTAGTTAAGCGACCTGCTAGTTAGGATGTTTTAGCTGCGTTCTAACGTACTAAACCGATGACAATGTTAAGCCTAAAAAGCTCTCTTCTAACTCAAAGAGGCTATTGTTTAAAAATTGTGTAATGTCTTAGATGAAGCACCTTGTATAATACTTTCTCATTAAAATTCGGAGCACTCCGGTACGGCATTGCTTAGACCTGTAATGATGCGCCAGTCTTACAAAACGCCGCAAGCTCGTCTTCAGTGCGCTGTTTACCGCGTCTCTTTTTTTCTATGCCCTGAAGAAGCGCGACGGCATCTGTACCAGCTTGGCTCTCCAAGACACTGGTTAGCAAAAAGAGCCCCCTTTAGGGCGGCGTGCGCTTGCACACAACGCTCACCTTTTGTGACGATTCCAGTTCCACGCCCCTCAAAACACAACTTAACCTCCAAAGTCGGACTGGACTGCCTCCCAGGTGTCACCGATTACTAGTTCGTTTAAATTTTTTTGTTTAGATTGAGAAAGGTGTTTCAAATGCAGGGGCATCTATGCTTTTTTCTGGGGGGCTAAAGCGTTATTGCGCTAACACACTGCGCCAAGCGCAAGCTCAGTGCCGTGTTGCACTTTTCTTCGAATTGTGCTATTACCAATCAGAAGTATTTTGGTACTGATGAAAACCCTTGTTGTCGGGAACAAGCGGAAAAAGTTTAGTTGCTATGGCTTTGAATACACTTTGCTTCCTAAACCTCCACTTCCTTCTTATGCCTCAAGCCATCCCTGTCAGTAACTACTTACGAATGAATACTCAGCGCTGCCATCATGTTAACGCCATGGTTACGTACTGTTACTTGTCATTCTTAAGTTTAGTTGTTTTTCTTGCGCATTACATTCTTTTTTACTGGGACAGTGTTCTTTAATATAAGATGTCTGCGCAAGAGCAGCTAGAAAATAAAGAATCACTGCTCCAGCACGCTTTGAAATCGGACTGAAAATATTCAAGCACAAAAAGATTACAAGCTTATGGTTTATGGTTTATGGGGGATTTAACGTCCCAAAGCGACTCAGGCTATGAGGGACGCCGTAGTGAAGGGCTCCGGAAGTTTCGACCACCTGGGGTTCTTTTACGTGCACTGACATCGCACAGCACACGGTGTATCATATCAGATGAAAGCACGCAAGCTATCTCTGTAGGCTTCCTTACCACGTGCTTATCCCTCGCCCTCTGTTTTCACTAACCCCTTTCCACCTTCGGCTATAAGTATCAGCGCTGAATAAACAAGCACGTTCTTTGTTATCCAGACACACTGGCTGTCCATTCCTGTCGTCCCGCTCGAGGACGATACATGGTGTCAGAAGTGGGATGAAGGCGACCAGTTAAAACGACAGCTTCCGGGGCTAGCCGAACGTAAGGATTGACGCCATGGAGCACCTAAGGCCGCCCGAACCGCTGCGTTTGACCGCCGATGGAGGAAGGAACTGGAGGCTGTTTCGTCAGAAGTTCGAACTTTTTCTTCAAGCAACGGCATGCACCGACAAGCCAAGATCGGAGGCGGCAAAGACGGCCCTGCTGCTCAGCGTTGCTGGAGAGGATGCCTTGGATGTTTTCAACAACTTTGTGTTCACCGAGGAAGAAAGCAAGGAAGACTACGCCACCGTGATTGCCAAATTCGAAGAATACTGCGTGGAGCAACAAAACGAAATCCACGAAAGGTACAGTACTCACGGATTGAAATAGGACATTCGGAGCGCTAGCCTTGCAGTGCCACGCAGGCATGTGGTAAACCACAGGCCGGCTGATTGGCTACTGGAAGGAACAATTCTGCTTTGTAGATGTTCTCCCTCTCACGCCATACCACAATGCACCACCTTGGTTCCATGAGCGTCTACGGGCGGCGCTCCATGAAGCGACGGCCACGCGCTCCGAATGTCCTATTTCAATCCGTGAGTACTGTACGTCTTCCGTTCATGTCGTCAGGGTGAGGCGGAACCTTTCGAGCAGTTTGTACGTGCCCTAAAGAGACAAGCGCAGCACTGCAACTTCGGGGCCATGACAGATGATATGGTGCGCGACCAAGTTGTGTTCGGAACCAATTCGCCAAAGCTTCGAGAGAAGATGCTCAGGGACAAAAACCTGACCTGTCACCTTATGCAAGGCGGCAGAGACTTCAGCTCGCCAAAACGAAGTCTGGGGGAAGGCAAATGAAGAACTTGATATGAGCGCTGTTACGGCCAGGAAGAGTGCTCAGACATGGTCCAGGCGCGACCCAAATTGTACGCGGTGCAACCGCAGACATGCTTCGAGATGCTGCCCAGCCTACGGAAAAACCTGTTACTCGTGTAATGGGCGAAACCATTTCGCGTCTTGCTGCAGGAAACAAGATGACGTCTACGAAGTACAGCATGAAAGCGACGACTTCGAGGTGCTGGACGTCGCTGTCGGCAGCGCTAACAGAGAACGTGACTGGCAAGTGGACGCATGCATTCAAGGCCAAAACGTGAGGTTCAAGGTTGATACAGGGTCGCAGGCGAACGTTTTGCCGCTCTCTATGTTCCGCACGCTTAAGGCCATTACCCTGATGCCAAGCGGCGCCGTTCTGAGATCCTACGGGGGTAACGTTATCAAACATAACGGCAAGTTTTCAGCACCCGTGACGGTTGGCGACCATAAGGTGTGGGCTGAATTTTTTGTTGTAAAGAAAGACCACAGTGCTATCTTGGGCTTGGCAACCAGCGAGAAGCTAAGGATCGTCCAGCGCGCTGTAGAAAACGTGACGATGAGCCAAGCTGAACCAATCGTCAAGGAATTCCCACGGCTTTTCCACGGGATAGGACGCGCCCCACGTGAATACAAGATCGTACTGCACAAGGCAGCCCTGCCAGTCGTCCAGCCAGCTCGAAGGGTTCCCCTGTCACTGCGAGAGCCTCTGCGTGCGGAACTGGACCGGATGGAAAAGGACGGCATCATCCAGAAGGTCAGCAGCCCTACAGACTGGGTAATCCCGCTTGTCATTGTGTTAAAAAAAGACGGCAAGTCTCGAGTTTGCATGGACCCGAGACGCATAAATGAAAGCTTGAAGAGAGAACACTACCAAATGCCTCGCCGCGAGGACATTGAAGCAGACTTGGCAGGCGCGAAGTTTTTCTCGCATCTCGACGCAAATGCTGGATTTCACCAAATCCCACTAGACGAGCAATCGTCCAAGATCTGCACATTTGCTACCCCCTTCGGCCGATATCGGTTTCTTCGACTTCCATTCGGCGTGGCATCAGCTAGCGAGGTGTTTCAGAAGGCCCTCAACGAGGTTTTCGATGGCCTCCCAGGCGTACGCGTGTACGTGGATGATGTGCTGATTTGGGGTGCGACAAGGGCGGAACACGACCAGAGGCTGCGCAGTGCACTTAAAGCAGCTGAAGAAGCGGTCATAACGTTTAATGCATCCAAGTGCAAGTTCGGCGTACAAGAAGTTTTGTTCTTGGGAGACATCATTAGCCACAAGGGCATTAGGCCCAATCCCGATCTCGTGGATGGTCTTCTGAAAATGCCCAAGCCGCAAGACAAATTGGCGGTACAGAGGTTGCTCGGGGTCGTTAACTATTTCGGCGTACAAGAAGTTTTGTTCTTGGGAGACATCATTAGCCACAAGGGCATTAGGCCCAATCCCGATCTCGTGGATGGTCTTCTGAAAATGCCCAAGCCTCAAGACAAATTGGCGGTACAGAGGTTGCTCGGCGTCGTTAACTATTTCGGCAAGTATCTGCCGTCACTTTCACAGCGCACGTCGACGCTTCGTTCTCTACTTAAACAAGACTCCATTTCCGACTGGACATCGAATCGCGAAAACGAGTGGCAAGCTATATGCCAAGAGTTGAGCGAAGCACCAGTGCTTGCCATATTTGACCCATGCTTGCAGACAAAAGTGACTGCAGATGCTTCTCAAAGTGGCGTTGGCTCGACGCTCCTACAACGTCACGGGGATTGCTGGAAACCGGTAGCGTACGCGTCAAGAGCGCTGACCGAATCGGAACAAAGATATTCACAGATTGAAAAAGAGGCATTGGCTTTGGTGTTCGGTTGCGAAAAGTTCAATCATTTTTTTTATGGCCGCCCACTCATCCTCGAGAGTGACCACAGTCCGCTGATAAACATATCAAAGAAAGGCATAGCCGACATGCCGCCCAGGGTGCAACGTTTTTTACTTCGATTGCTCAAATACGATTACACCCTCACCTTTGTTCCCGGAAAACAGATGGCCCTGGCTGATATGCTGTCCCGGTCTCCTGCTCCTGACCACAAGGCACCTGCAGACACGTGCGACGTCGAAGTTCACGTGGTGACGGTTGTGTCAGCACTCGTGAGTGAATAGACAGCCGCGAAACTTGCACGAGAAACTGCTAACGATCCGTACCTTGGCGTAGTGCTGCGGAAGCTAGCGAGGGGAGAGACTTTGGACGGTCCACTGAAACCGGTGGCTGCCGAACTTTCCGTGGTCAACGGTATACTCCTGAAAGGATTGAAAGTAGTAATTCCGACAAGCATGCGCAGAGATATGCTAAAGCGGATTCACGCAGGTCATCTTGGTCAGGTGAAGTGCAAAGCTAGGGCTAGGCAGATTGTCTATTGGCCGAGCATAAACTCTGACATTCAGTCTCTGATCGACAGTTGTCCAACGTGCAAGACTTATGCTTATAAGCAACCATCAGAGCCTTTGATTCTTCGGGCAACGCCTACTCAACCATTGCACCGTGTCGGGGTCGACCTCTTTCAATACTCCGGAAGACATTATCTGTGCGCCTACGACTCGATGTCCAATTTCCCAGAGGTGGAGCTGCTGCCCGACACGACAGCCAGTTCGGTTGTCGATAAGCTAGGTGCAGTATTTTCCCGTTACGGCATTCCTGCCGAGGTTTCCACAGATAACGGCCCGCAGTTCAGCAGCCATGAGTTCGCTCTTTTTCCGCAGCTTTATGATTTCAAACATGTGACATCAAGCCCGGAATATCCTCAATCTAACGGGCTCGCGGAAAAGGGTGTATAAATCGTGAAGCGCATTCTAAAGAAAACGAAAGCTGCTAGCGAGTGTTTCTGGCTGGGCATGTTGAATTACAGGGCAAGTCCTACTGAAGATGGCCGGTCTCCAGGCGAGCTGCTCCAAGGAAGGCGGCTGCGCACACCCGTGCCGGACTTCAATCCCCTGCCTACTGTACGGGTGAAAAAACACCGACAGATAAGCCACAACGAGCAAGCTCTACCACGCCTGAGCAACAACGACGTGGTACGTTGTGAACGGCAAGTCATGGTCACGAAAAGCCAAGGTGGTTGGATCGGCCGGTCCGCGGGCCTTTCACGTGCGCACAGAGGACAATACCATTCTTCGGCGCAACCGCCTACACCTTTTGGCAACGAAGGAACAATTGTCTGATGACTCATCAGACGACGAAGATTTCGGCGACAACAGGGCATCGTCACAAGGTGTGGCGTCAACTGCCGCTGTGGCTCCACCGACGCCAGCTGAGCAGTCAGCGCTTCAGCCACTGCGAAGGACAACGCGACAGATGCGACCACCAGAGCGTCTGGGTTACGACCAACACTTTCAGCAGACAAGCCAGCGCTGTTGAGCTTGGCGGTGAACAGCTGTTGAGAAGGAGGATGTATCATATCAGATGAAAGCACGCAAGCTATCTCTGTAGGCTTCCTTACCACGTGCTTATCCCTCGCCCTCTGTTTTCACTAACCCCTTTCCACCTTCGGCTATAGGTATCAGCGCTGAATAAACAAGCACGTTCTTTGTTATCCAGACACACTGGCTGTCCATTCCTGTCGTCCCGCTCGAGGACGATACACACGGGCCTCTAGAATTTCGCCTCCATCGAAATTAGACTGCCGCGGCCGTGATCGAACCCGCGTCTTTCGGGCCGGCAGCCGAGCGCCATAACCACTCAGCCACCGCGGCGGCTAAAGAGATTACAAGTCTTGAGCGCCTGATTTTCGCGAACATGTTTTTGCACGCGCACTGCGGGGCTCGTGAAAAATGGGTGATCGTCGCTTGCTTCGATAGTAAGGAGGTTCTCCCAGGCATTTATATATGTGTTGATGGCATGAAAACTGAATATGCTTGTTCTGCCGGTGAGCTTATGAGGAGAAGAAGCTGAAAAACAGGAATAAATGGGCACAGAATAAGCTGCAAGCCTGGATAGTATACAAGCGCTCATGAAAGCGGCGAACACAAAGAAAAGCAGAAGAGAAACGCGGCTAGACAGCCAGCGGCAATAAAATCAATGAAACAAGAGTAGTAAACAAAATACAGATATCAATGTCTGAAAAATGGATAAAAATGCAGAAACAAGCAACACGTTTCTGCGCTTGAAAATGTCGGAATGATGACCTGCAACAGTTTTATATCTTGGTGCTGCTTAACCTCTGCAAAGTGGGCGCAGGAAATCGATACGATTCGAAGCGGAGTTTTGCAAGTCGCAAATGATCGTAAATGACAGCCTCTATAGTATCAAAGGATATCCAGCCACAATTCGGAGGCGCGCTTTAGTCGCCGGATCGAGTGCGTGCTTCGGCAACAAGCACGCGTCTTTCATTACCTCCGGCACCGTTTGATACAGTATGCAGGACAGCCCTCACGGGTATCGAAGTCTATACGTAACCTAAACTATGGTTTTGTGCTTTTACGAACGGTGTGGCACCAGCAGCGAAGGAAGTATGCTTGTGGGGTTGTCTGAAACATGTATAGTGGAACGAACCCAGTTGAGCCGTGGAGCAGTGATCTTCATTTTCAGCCGCTCCTGGCCTATTTGAAGTATTGCTTTACGCAGGAAATAGTACCTCTTTACGTTATGTTTTAGAGACGGATCCCATTGGCTGGCAGTTCACCGTTGAAACAAATTAGTGGGGGATGGTAGGTAAATCCAGCAACTAAAGCCGTGCTCTCAATTTTTATTTTAACAATATAGTGGGGTTCCTGAAGGATATATCGTCCGAACGGTTTGGTCATATGAGCAAGGGATAATATTTTAAGAATAGCGCAAACCGCAGCAATGCGGTCTTTCAAATTAGGCACAACATCTGGCAGGCATCATTTGCATACCTATTTTTGGCTTCAAAACAAACAAATAGTAATAAAAACTTCTCTTATTTTTGCGGAAATTGATTACATATAATGCCGAAAAAGCTGCCGTCTTTTAATATTTCAGTTTTCAGTAACCTGGCGCTCTTTGTCAATGTTCGACATCCATCAATTTCCTTGCGGGTTGTACGTCCTAGTTTTTTGGAGTTTACGAAGGCCTGCAGCTGTTTTGTTTTCAAATACACTGCGAAGGCAGCAATGGCTCGTTTTGCTTTTAATCTGCGGAAAAAGTGCGAGTTCTGCAGAAACAAGTTCTTACACTAGGTGTGTTTTGTGATGGGCTCTGAACGGCATAGAGATCACCTAAGCAACGAGGACAGGTTTTTCAGAACTGAAAGGGTTGATATGAAAGTGTTAATTGATAACGCAGTTTGCAGGAAATAGCGCTTACGACTATGAACGAGGGTGATTTTAGGATTGTGATCGTCAGACCGAACATAAAACTGCACTCTTTCAAAACACAATTTTTTGTGTATGCAAAGAAAACGTTCTTCGCAACCGGGGCACCTTTCACGGCAAGTTTTTTCTCAGAGTTTATTATATGCTCGGTTCATATACTGAGCCAAAAAACAAACTCCATTTTTTGCTGGAGCGTTTTTATTCATTAAAAAAGCAGTATTAGCAGCAAGCATAATAAATGGACAACTGGCACTAGGCTTTTCTTTAATGGACCATTAAAGCTATCAGCAGTAATTTGGTACTGATAAAAACCCTTGTTGTCGGGAACAGGCGCAAAAGTTTAGTTGCTATGGCTTTAAATGCACAATTCGTAACTGTTCTGTAAGAAAAGAAAAAGAAACTTTTATTTTTTGTACCACGAGTGTGCTTGGGCAGTTTCTAATGCCCCTCGGGTTTCGGGAAGTACAGTAGCTTCACAAGCGACCGGAGAAAATTGAAGTGGTTTTCTCAAACAGGAGCTGGAGTATTGTGAACACAAGTTGAGGCATATGTCTGGAGAGTTGCTTGTGTAAGACTCAACGATCATCCAGAATATGGTAAATTCGGCATTTTATATAAAGGTTCTGTGTTCGCATACTCGGTCGACCTGGTGGCTGTTTATACTACCAAAAAGCAACAAGTAAATGCAGTTCTGAGTAACCATAATGCGGCTTCATTTAATAATGGCAGGATAGTCTGCGTAGTGCCTCAGTTTAAGGCCAAGGCTGCCACGGGCGCTTGCAGAGCGGTCACTAAGCGGGATCACCTCTGCAATGTCCGCCTTGGCTGCGCAGTGGGTGAGCGTTTCAAGTGTGTGTGCGTGTGGCCTTCCACAGGACGCCTTAACCTAATCGACCTGGCTGGGAGCGAGACCGAGGAAGAGACTGGGGGGGACGACGCCCGCCGCCGCGAGGCCGCCTGCATTAAGTCCTCACTCGTGGGTCTGGAGACCGTCTTCCTTGAGCTCGCGGCAGGCGAGGTAGGTGTCAGTGTAAAGTGTGCTGATGAGAGCAGCGGCTAATTTTGAGGACCGCGGAGGTAGCAGCACGTCGCACACTTGACGCCTCAGTGGATGATAACAATAAGTGCTGCACCAGCAGCTTACATACCGTAGAATATAGTTGGCTGTAGAATTTTTTTTTGGGTCTTCCTATGTGTGCATCGCAATATTGTCAGAATATTGTCAAAATTTGGTGGGTGAATTTATTACGCGGGGTAAACGATATAACGAAAAAATTAAGCGGTGAAAATGGAACAGAAAGTGGGCTGGTTATTTGCATACTCAATCTGGCACGACTCACCGTAAAATAAAACAAAAAGTCCTCTCCGGAACGGTAGCGTAGTCGAGAACTCTTGTCGTAGCGGCCCATGATGCCGTGTAAAGAGAGCGTAAGTAGAGGTCACTTTAGCGAAGCCCACAACATTCAGCGTGAAGAATAACTGCAACGAGTTGCTATTGCTACGATCCTTTGCGACCAGCCGTGGTTTCCGTTGGTTTCGCGGGTTCTACGCGTAACAACTTTAGTGGCCGTCTGTGCCGTAGGGTGAGAAATTGTAGTCTTGACATTCGACAGGTAGCGTTTTATAGTATATAGTAGTTACAGCATTCACAAAAAAAATGCGCCTGCTAGCATTCACTATCACCAGCAGCAGGCAGTGTGCGAGAAAAATTGGGTGCGTACATTACGCGAGAGAAAAAAAAGTTGTACTTTTTGTTAGGGAAAGCGCGGGAGCGGGGGCGTTCATTTTGTGAGTGCGTCTATTACACGAGTAGATAGGGTACTCCGATTGGCCTTAAGTGCACCAAGGAAAAAAGTGAGAAAATGGACGCCGAAATGCACTACAGATGAGTACACCAGCGGCGAATACGTCATGTGTAACGCTTGGACAGGGAGACTGCGATGTGTATAGGAACAGGGCTAGGGGACCACCCCCTATTTTATGTCTGGTTCTTCCTATTTACCATGGCTTTTGAGCTCAGTTAAGTTGCAATTAGCACAAATACTTAAAGGTTTCGTGGCGAGAAAGTTCTGTGTGGTCGAAGAGAATGCTACGGAACCGCTTATAAGATACAAAACAGAACACAGCAGTGATGTGTGCAGCAGTTTTGATGGCTTAACATTGATTACCAAACACTCGGTGACTTAGAAAGCAAAAAACTGGAAATAAAACTGAAAAAAAATTCTAGCGACCTGCTTTGCATCTGTTATACATGCTGCTCGGGATGGATACTTCTCACGAACCACGTTTTATGCTATGTAGAGATCAAAACAGGGCTCACATGAGCGGCAGTCTGTAGGCAGGTGAATCTCTGAACGTCAAGTATTGCTGCTTACTTTTCAGCAGTATTTTCATCCAATTCGCATGTTTTGCTGGACGTAGCACTGGCTCTGACATTGAAATAAAGAAGCGAGGTCGTTTAGTTCTGCTTTCGAGTTCCAACAATGCGTAGAAGCCAGACGTCGCGCTTAATCATCGTGTTAAACATATAAAAAAATGTCGAGCATGGCTAAGCAAATATGTCAAATTGCTCATTTTGAGTCTATTGTTCATGTTTGTAGTTCAGAGAAACGCCGTAATGCTGACAGTGCATATAGCACATAGATACAGAATTCATCTGCCCTACCAGCGCTTTTTTCCAGTATCATACCAGCTGGCGCACTGGTCTGTACACTTTTTTTGTGCCGTTCCTATGTGTGCATTGCAACTTTTTAGAAAAACCAAAATATTAAAATCTGTAGACAGAGCGTGAGCCATGGTTCGTATCGATTTTTTCTCACACTGACATACGATTACCTTCTTTCTTCCTGGTTCCTTCTGCTAAGTATTTATCATCATCAGTGGCGGTTATCCCTCTCAATGAACGACGGCAGACCGCGGCCTGCAGAGATTTACTTGATGAGCGCACTTCTATTGTTTCTTTTTAAAGGAAATTCAGAACATATCCTTGGCTCGCGTCTCATGCGCGATCACTTTATTCAGATGTTTGTGTGTCGGGATTTTCGATTATACGTCGCTTTGTCTTCATACCTTGTCACCTTCTATACGGGAAAGAGAATTACCTGCGACTTAGCTCTGCTCGAATCTTTGTTGCTTATCAGTGGTCCATGCTCTCTTTTCTTTCCTCTGTTCTGGGTGCGCAGTACGTTCCCTTCCGACGCAGCAAACTAACACTCCTGCTGAAGAACAGCTTGGAGGGCAGGGGAAAGGTGTTGTTTATCGTGAACATCTCACCCCGTGCGGAGGACATCAGCGAGACCATGAAGTCTCTTCACTTTGCCACCAGTGTAAGCACCTGCACACCAGACTGCTGAAATGGCGCATGGATTACCTATTTTTTCGAATGCACAGCGTTCTCTTCGTGCACATCTATGGCCAGCCGCCGCGGTGGCTATGTGGCTTTGACGTTCTGCTGCTGAACCCAAAGGCACGGGACCATATCTCTGCCTCTGCGGCGGCATTTCGATGCAGGAAAAATGCGATAACTGCCGTGCGCTTTGCGACGTCAATGTACGTTAAGGCACACCACGTAAAAAGTTGAAGTTCATCAGTGTAGTAAGATTACCGCGTTCTAATGGGGAATGCGCTACCTCACTGAAAATTAGCTTTTATGGGCTACAGAAAACGTAAAAAAAAAGTATAAGCGCAGTAATGCCCCTTAAAACCGACACTTCAGTTCCCGAGTAAAACGGTCCATAAAGCGAGACGACCGTAATCGAATCTCGAAGTAAAAAAATAACAAAACACTGATGATGGCGTAGCTCTGCTAGGCCAGGATATACTTAGAGAAAACGCGGCAACATCTGGTTCGGAAGAAATACATGCGCCTTTATTCACGGTTAAACCTTGATCCGTCGTGGCGGAGTGGTAGCGTCTCCGCCTCAAACGCCAAAGGCCCTGCTTCGGTTCCCAGCCTCGACACAGGGTTTCTTTATTCAGTGCGGGGGAGGGGTTTACCACGTGGTTGGGCACGTGGTCGGCCATGTGGTGCGGAGCAGCTGCCGGCGGCGCCTCGCAGTGGTTGGTGACGTGGTTCGTCACGTGGTTGGTCACGTGGTGTGGTTTCCAGAGAACGCGCAGACCGGCGAGGAGCGCGCGGCGGCGGCTCCGGCGCGCCAGCAGTGCGCCGTGTGACGTCACTGCTCCTCGCGCATGCGCAGCACGGCTCTCCAGGAGCCACGCGAAAGTGCTCAACCTCGGCCGGTGTGGCTTATGGTGCAAATCACGCTATTACTGAGGTCTGCCTCTGTGCACAGTGGGGGCTAGGGGAGTTGAAATACATAATTTTTCGGGCTACAAGCCCAACAGCATGGTCACCATTGGGCTTAAAATAATTCGCTAAAGCTTGACGCATGTAGTGGTCTCTGATATGCTTGATGGTGTTCTAAGGCTAAATTACCAAACTTCTCTTACGATTGTTGGCATCCAACGAATCGCTTCTACATATTAACACTTAGTCAGCTTATAGCTGCTGAATGTGGTTTTCTACGTAGCAGAAGCTGCATGATTTCTTTCCATAGCCATTTATGCAATTCAGAATCCATAAAACAACGAAGTAAAACGATAATCACTCAGTCATCTGCAATTTTTCACTGCTTTTTTGCGGTTTCCTGCACTAAAAATGTGGGAATTGCAGGTAGTAGAGATTTTCATCATCCATGTTAAAGAGGAAAAAAATGAATTTGCCCCAATTTGTGTTTTCCTCGTGTCCATTGTCCGGACAGCGAATTGCCATATTAACGAGGCGTAAATAAGTTGAAAAATTTACCCGTAGGCAAACTGTCCATAATTTGCGTCGTTCGTATCAACGGGGGTCGTAATAACGAGGCACCACTGCAGGTATATCCAGTACCTGCTGTTCCCGCTAGCAAGTTTCGGTGCGGGAAGAGTTTTTTGGGTCGCGGATCTCTGCAACGTGGCTACTCTACTATTCGTTTACACAGGGTGATTACGGAGTCATATTTTGGGCTTACATTCCGAGCTTGAATCGAGTGGCAAGATAGTTTAAATCCTAAATGCCTTAGCGTAGCATACCACACCATACCACACCATACCATACCATGCAACCTTGCCTCGGAACCGTTACGGGTGGCTCACTCACAGTCAAGTACTCACATCCACCTCACTCACGTGTGCCCACACTCACAACCACTCGCTCACAGTCACGTCCACTCACTCATACTCATGTCCATTCACACTCACAACCCCTTACTGCCACTTCCATTCACTCACTGTGAACTCTGCAGTGCATGTCTGAGTGGGCACCACGTTATTCCAGTTTGTTTTGTTTCCTGATAATAGAAGTGATCAATGAATTACTGCCAAGGCCACCGAAGCTCGCGGGTAAGTGAATTCAAGAGTACGACGGGGGGCTAGCTGGTATGACATTTTAAAAGATAAAACTTCCCTCTGCTCGTTCCCTCTGCTGTACAGAAGAAAAATTGCCCTCTGCTAGTGCCAGAAGAAGGGCAGAGGGAAAGTTAGCAGAACAAAGGAATTCCATTTGGGGGTAAAACTGATCTGCACCATCGTCACTTAAAAAGTGGCCTTCTCAGGAAGGAAGACGCAACAGCCCTTTTTTAACGAGCTTTGATTTACAGAGATAGTGCGGTGAAAGAGCGACCCTGGCCTGTACAGTCATGGACAAAAGTAAGAGACGCATCCTCTCCCTTCCCTCCCTTTTTTCGTACTTTCCCGAGCAACCCACTGAGCCCGTCTCGAGAGCAGGATGGCTTCGTTAAGTGGCGCTCCATTCAGAGGGGCAAAGTTCGGAAAACAAAGAGGGGGTCTTTCACTTTGCCCACGACTGTATGCCCAGAAGAGGCGGTTCCGTTCATGGAAAAACAATATTATAGCTAAGAACTCCAAAGAAGGGTGTTCAAGATGTTAAAGGCTAAAATAAATCAAGTTGCAGTTGATTTAAAAGCCACTCAAATTTTCGTTAGCGACCACTTTTATGTTATCATTTGCATTAATACTTCAAATGATTAAAAAGTCGTCCATGTGTCTAACCACTTGGGGAATGTGGTAACTAGTAAGCACCCCATATGGGCGAACATAACTTCCGCTAAAAAAAGGTGAGTGAAGACTGGGGCCACACTCTCTCCTATACAGATGTCTCGTTGCTGCACACAGAATTTTTTTTCGAAAACTCACAATTGTTGCGGAGAAATACACTTCCAGAAATTCCAGATAATTATCTAGTGAAATGTCGCACACCTTCTGGAGAACCACCCGCCCCGAACGTTCGATCCAGCTGCGGACCGCCATGACGAACACATCGTGGGGAACAGAGTAAGGGCGCGTTCACACTTGTCCAAAAATTCGCCGAGTGATTCCGCTTTGCTGGCCAGGAAAACTAGGACCTGTTCTCATCTCTTGACGCCCGGGCGAGGCGGAACCGCTGCACCGCTGCTGTTTCTCGCTTTTCCACACACTTCCCGGCCACCATGTCACCGCTCGCGGCGTACACAGATATGGTTAGAAAATAGCATAAATCGATACTGCGTGTGTACCCTGACCTTATGCGCGCTTACCTACATACACGCAGGCCCATTTTTAGTTCAGCGTATGCAGACTCGCAATGAAACGCCCAGGGGAGTGGCGCCATATGCTTGTCAGGACAGGAACTAGTACTGTCAACAAAACCGGCGTTCCTCTTAAGCCTATTAACGGCAGAATCGTCACTCTAAATAAAAATAAAGCAAATTTATCTCTTCTACGTTTACTTATAGGTGAGGTGAGACGAATCGATGTACCGGTGTCCGATTTATGGCCAGTGAACGCGCTGAAAAACGTCGCAACAACGACGAATGCATTCCGAGGCAACGGGTCTGCGTCGAAGGGCGCCGCCATGTTTGTCGCCGCGGAGGCGGCGAACGCGAAAAAGTTGGGTCCAGCCCGATCGCCCTCGCCGCGCCGTTTTCCGCCTCGCTCGGCGTCAAAAGGGGTCGAATCTGCTTCGCTCGCCGGATTTTTTAACATGTGTGAACGGGCCATAAAACAGCTCCTCATTGTCAACTGAGAAGCCAGATTTGACACCTGGCATGCACAGCTGCTAATCCTGTAAGGATTTTCAGGTGCCGGAGTCTGCAGGTGTCGTTTAAGGTATCGGCTGGCAGATGCTTGCCAGGGTCCTCTCTGCGTGACGGTGGGCTAAGAAAGACAATCCACCAAAGGTAAAAAAAGTACTTTACCGCACAAATCCTGTCACTCAAAGCTCGTTACAAGGGAATAGCGCCTTGCTGCCGTAGGTCGTCACTTGTTAATTCTTGTTCGCGCATAGTGCAGACAAATTTTACCCCCCAACAGCATACACGCGAGCAGCGGAAGTTTGAACTCGTACCTTGAAGATCTAGCATTGCCTGAGAGGGTAGGAGGAAAATATTCGGTGTGGATGTTTTCTTTTCGGCGCTCTGCAAGCTGTTCCACCGGCGCCCATTAACCAACACCAAGGTACGAAGAAAAACAGGCTGTGGCGTCAACCACAGAATCATGCCCACTGCAGAACGCAAGTGGAATACGAGATCCCGCTCAGCTGCGGCTCGGTTTATGTAAAACAAACGGAACGCTGCATTATTTAGTGTCTACAGGAGCATAGCTACTATTTGGGTTCACACTGAAGGAAGCGTTTGCCAAAGCACTGTCACCTCCCCTAGCACAGCCTGGCCGCAGAGTTGCAGTGATGAGCCGGCCTATGTCTTGTGGGGCACTTCGGCTAATTTCGACAGTTTCGCTGCTCGAAGGAAACTGTCGTTTATAGCGCGTCTTCGAAAGCCCGAAGAACATTACGCACGTGCACTCCAACGCTTGATGCTGAGGCGACGAGTGCCTGTTTAGCGCGAGATATGATGCTTTGTTTTATTGTTGTCACTCAGGGTGTGATGCGTGCTGGGGGGTCCATAGATTAAAAGGCACCACTAAATAGGCACTGTGCGAGAACGTTTCGGAAGATGCCGATGTGCCAATAGTTTGTTTTATCTTGACATTGGCGTGTATGCAGGTCTCATTAAATATATTTGATTCACGTAACGCCTATGACGACTATGAATGTTTCTGGCGGTCTGGGAAATCGAGTGTTTTTGGAATACGAGTGGCGTTCGTTCTTGAAAACATAAGTTATAGGAAGGGGCATTTTCGAAGTAGCGCGGCAGTCGCAAGAACAGATTTGCACCGCGAAAAAGGGATGCAAGGGAGAGTGTAAATTGTCAATCTTTTTAAAAGCCTCTTGAGCTTAACTTTAGGCATAGTTAATAGCAGCGCTGGCTTCGTAAAGCGAAAGCAGGGCCGCGATTACGGATAGCTCTCAAAAACTGCTCAATTCAGAGATCGTGACGTCAAAATGACGACACCGAGAGATGCCGACCGTGGAATCAGCCAATGTGGAGCAAGGTTGCGGTGGCTAGTAGCAGGGCTCCGCCCCAAAACCACTATTCACACGACAAGGGACCGTAGACTAATGTTTTGCTGTAAAGACGCAGTAAATAAAAACGAGTAATGTTTTATTTTGCTAAGAAACTGTATTTCAAACTCAAAAGCACCAAGTAAAAGAAGCAGTGTTTTCAGTTTTGCAATTAACTTTGCTGTTCAGTCACTTTTGCTGGCGCGAAGGTGTGCCGTCAGCTGTAAAGCGTGAACATGTTAGTCTGTAAATGAACAAAAACGCAATGAAGAAAGCAAGTAATGCTTTATTTTGGTAATAAACTGTGTTGAAATCTCAACAACATGATGGAAAATTAGATGCATTTTCAGTTTTGCAATTAAATTTGCTGTAGGGTAACTTCTCTTTTCATGAGGGCGCGCTGGCAGTTGCATAACGTGAACATGGCGGCCTGCAAGAAAACAGCTGATTCCTTGATTAGTTCCTGATTTTTCGCGTGTCGTCTAAAATCAAGGCACTTTGCGGATGTGTTAAGTGCGCAGAAAAATCTGATTGAAGGCAGTGAATGCTACGGGCCTGCCGAGATCAACTTACAAGCAGCGCTCGGCTCCAAAATCGACGAAGACAACTGTAGGCTGTGTTCTCGGTTGGCGCCTATCGATGACCGAGTGACGTGTGGTTCTGTTTATTTTCTTTAGAAAATACCAGAAAACCATGAATCATCACAAAGAAGCAAGTGCCGACAGACGGGAGCAGACAGGTGCAGCTGCTGATAGCTTGCAATCTCGGAGCGGGAAATGAGAGCCGACACGGCCTGCCTCTATGGCAGGAATCACTCTTCTGCCTCGTAACCAAGTGATGCCGCCCACATCGGGATAAGCAGTTGATGTTTCGTTTGTATTTTGGTAGCTCCGTTCGGTTGATGCTCAGCTGTTGCGGTGTTTTTTTTCCTGTGCAAAATGTAGAAATTGTGATGGTTATGCTCCACGTAGTTTGTTTAGAGAGAAAGGAAGCACTTGATTTGATAACTTTGCTATTGTCACCGAGGACAGAACGAGCTTGTTTCATTAACGTAATTTGCTGATCTTGTAGTAGATCCAGGGTCAACCAGGAAAGAAGCAGTTTGCCTGTATGGCTTGTGTAGAGGCTGATTGCAGCGGGGCAGAAAGTTAAGCAAGTTTGTTCATGTTCGCTTTTACACAGCGATTGAATTGCATATGATCCAGGGCAGTGAGGTAGGTAGGACGGGCAGTGATGTGTAATATGTTATTGTATTTTGCTCAGCAGGCGGAGTGATGTTGATATAACTGGGTTTGGTGAGGGCAGTGTTTGAAGGACTTTAAATACTTTGCATAGCTTCTAACATACACTTCCTTTCGGGTCGGAAGACCACTTGGGTTTTTTTTAAATTATGATCCATCATATCAGAGGCGCCCTATATACAGGCCGCTGCAGTTAGAAAGAGAACAGCCGGTTGAAAATGAGGAGGATATTAAATAACTAGACAAAAAGTAGCTTGAAAGCAGTTGCACTTATCACACATATTATGCGACAGCATAAGGAGCTTGTCCGGCCATTCGGCATTGTCACCGTCTCATGTCATCATGGACAAGACTTCATAGCCCTGTGTTACGCAAACCAAGCTAGGTGTCAGTTATTGGGCAATAACCGAGTGCTCAAAATTTCCCATAACGGAGCTGCCTGTATATTCTTAGATCTGTAGAGCATTTCCAGTAATGGTGTTGCATGATTTGTGATTGTAAACTTGCCTCTACTCACACACCATCTCCTTGGTGATGTGTGTGATGTTCACACTTCTTCGTCTATCAGTGAAGATGTTCTAGTCATTCAGCAGTCATTGTAGCCACTGCACCTTACAATATTTAGTATGCATTGTTGTACAGTGGTCTCTTTGCAATAGGTACAGCTTTTAGCACACAGTGAAACCCCTAGCCACATACTATTAAGCTAAAAGCTTAGCTTTGGTATTTACACATCTTATATGTGCCAAAATGTTTTCTATTTTTGGAAATGCATTAGGTACAATGTACTATCCATATTTATTGTACAGGCAGCCTCTGTATGAAAGAAAACGTGCACTTCTAACTCAATTTTTCAGAAAAATTTTCTTAACTGCACTCAGAAGTGCCATATGGTAATTGTACATCATGGTAAAGTATGCTTGTATGCACACTGCCGTTTCTACAATAGAAACACTCGTGTCAAATGCTGTGCCTAAAAAAATAAACGCGCTTACTGAGTGTATGATGCAATAAAAACAACTTTGGTGTTGCTTTTGGTTGCAACAAGCATCACAAAGATTTTATGCCTTATTCCAGCACTACACGTTTGGTTACTGCATGTTCTTCACACAGGCTATGACCACAGGCGCTCCACCAAGCTGGAAGCAGATAGTAGAGAAGGGGCAGGTGGGCTGACATAAGCATTGACAAAAGAGAGTTCAAAATGATGCTTTTCAGAAATTGGGCGAGCTCCTTTAACACATTTTCCGCCTTCAGAGAGAGACTGTGCAACACGCTGCTGAGGGACTAGGAGGTATACTGGCAAACACAGTGAAAATGAAGTAGAAGCCGGTGGGGGCACTTGTTTGTCACTGCTGGCTTCTGGCTGCACAGGTTGGCCAAGGGCACAACCACATCAAACAGTTGCTCACACACTTGCAGATGTGTGTTGTGCACTGACACAAGGCAATGGCAGCATGGTGAGTCGTCGCTGGACAATAGATTTTCCATCGCAGTTGTCGTTGCACCATCCCTCGGTACGCCTGCCTCTCGAGACGGGTCGTCCTAGAGAGGTCAAAAGTACTGCACCGCATTGCTCTTCCCAGGAGGCAGGTGAAGAGGGATCCTGTCTCTACGAGGTAGCCACCATTTAGAGGTGGCTCGTTGTTATCTGGGTCAGTGGCAGTGTCGCCTGCACCCTCTGCTGATATGGGCGCATCCAAACAGAGGCTGTGAAGTGCAGCACGTGAGGTGATGATCCGCACTGTCCACTCCCACTGGCAGTGGTGCATCCTGTGCCCTTGAAAGCACCGGAAGCAGCCCTTCGGCACACCAATACAGCGTTCAGCCACAAATTGTGTGAAAGCATGTGGCGTGTCACACAGGCCTTCTGCTGAGTCGCGTCTATGATGCCACGCAACTGGTGCAAGCAGCCATGGCCCCAGTGGGTAGACATAGTCTCCTGCATAACAAAAAATGACGCAGCTAAGCATGTCCATTCTCAGTGATCTCAACCGCCTTACAGGACACTCTGCCATACAGTAGAAGACTCATGCCCAGTAGCCCACATCCAGGCTTTGCTGAATATGACATTCAAGAGCATACAGACACGCGGGATTTAGATGTATAAGCGAGCACGGCAGTAAAGTCAGTCTTTTACCACCATATTCATATAAATGATGCGCTATGATTGCCTACAAAACACAAGCGCTTTCAGGTGCATGTTGCTTTGGTTTCTTCAACAGGCAAGGCTATTAATTTCAACAATGTAATATGTGTCCTGTGTTTCTGCTGCAATTATAGTTAACAAAAGGGTGGCAATACACTACCATACTGTAATGTGTCTGCATTGGTGTAACTGGCCAGACTGATTCTTGTAGCTTTAGCAGATCCGGGCAAATGCATAGCGCTGGAGCTCAAATATGTGACTGAGTTCGCCCGACGGTTGACACGGCTATTTTACTGCTTACCCAGAAAAAAAATCACTGCTGTCCAGCAGGCCTTCCTCCGCTTCGGCATGCCGCCAGACGAACGCGTCGCGGAAGGATCCGGGTCAGCGCGAGTCCATGGCCAGGATGCACATGTTCGCGCCACAGATCTGAGAAAAAACACGCTCAGCCCATACTCACTCTCGCTGCCGAGGCCCGCACTTGTAGCTGAACTCATGCGGTCAAAAACAGTGGCCGAGGTACACTCACTTTCACGTTCGCAGCGTAGAACCGCTTGCGGATCGTTCGCAGCAATGTCCCCAGACTCCTTGATAGTGATGAGTGCCCAATCGACACACCCGACGACGTCGGAGATGCTGCCGCGGCGAAGGTTTAGGCAACGGAAGCCCTCCTTCGCCGCCGCCTTCTCCTCCGGTCTCTTCGGAAAGCGAACACACCCCTTCTCTGACCCAGCGTTGACACTGGTCTCCGCTACCCCCCGCAAAGACTTGTTCAAAGTCGGTTGGGCTGCGCCGACGTTTTCTTCATTTCCAACGGCGCCTTGAAACCCACCGGAGGCGAAGAAGCGCAGCGCGCACAGCACCTGCCACTCCACTGACAGCGCACTCACCCGCCCACCTCCCAGTTCAACGGCGATTTCGTCGCCAGCCACTGCGCAGTCTTCTTAAGTCGAAGCGTTGAAATAACTCGTCCCGCGCGTCAAAGTCGTCTTCATGCACCATCCGACACCGTTGCTCGCGCGGTCACCCGCGTATCCGACGATGTAAACAGCCGCCATTTTCTGTCTCAAACGCTTTGAGACTACATTTCCCAATCTCAAAAAATTGTCTCAATCTGCCCGCATAATTAGGTGGCCAACGTCAACACTTCTGGCCCACTTACTAAGTCAGTCAGTGACGCAAAAAATCAAAATGGCCGCCGGCCACGGCCGACCAATAGGAGAGGGACAAATGAGACACTTTTTGAGACAGTTTCGATTGAGAGCGATCCGTAATACTACCCCAGGTGTCCGTTACCTATAGACCTCCTTCACCGCGCGACTTCACGAAGATGCGGTGGCGCTTATGTTAGCAGCGACTTTCGCATGGTAGGCAAAACAGGTTCCGCTTGCCCGTGCCTACCGCAGCTACCGGCGGCTGCTTCAAGCCTGTGCACTGCAGAAGCAGCATGTATTGACTAGCTGCTTCACTGCTGGATCCGCGTAGTAGCATCAAAAAATTTAATTTAGTCTCGATAGGTTTCTCGCACATAAATGCCGCATTCGGAAACTGGCTAACAGGCATTGGGCCATAGTAGTAAAGCGCGAAGTTTGTGAGTCGATAGGCACTGCCACTCAATGCACTTAATAGCATGCAAGTTACTGCGTTCATTCACCTGAAAATCAGGATGGTAGGCTGATAATTGCTAAAGGAAAAAAAGACATATGTAGCTGCACACGTACTTATCACCTTGAGCCGGAGTGCACGGGGCGCCGGCAGGTTCGCTCGCCCCCAACGAATGCGTTCTTTTGTTAACAGCACAGCATGTTTTAATGGCGCGTTTTATGGCATTTAACATTTACTTGAAACTATTTCTTGATATGACGACGTATTTATTTGATTCGAGTACAAAGATGTCTGGTAAGTTGTGTCAACCTTGCGCGGTCGCGTTGGTGTGCTTAGAATAGCGTACCTTAAGTGTGCTAAACGCCATATGCTTTTTCATTGCATCATTCATGTGTCATGTTACATGAGGTAGTACATGATCGCGAAGCCTGTTTGGAAAGAAGCAGCCGCAGGCGTGCTACTAACAGACACGTGGCGAGATTGAGAGGGGACGCGGCAATGAAAAGTGTTTTCGTTATTTATACATGCGATATGTAACTGAACTTGGTGCAATTATGAAATTCCTACGCTAGTTTCAGTAATTCCGTTTATTTATATCTATACATGGTGCAGTTCTGGGTAATTATAATTAACACCCTCGTCAAGTCACCCCCAAGGTATTAAATAACTGAGTAGATAGTGCCCAGTTTTTTTATGCCAGCATGTACAGAATGCCCTGTTCAGTATGATGAGGTGATTAGTTCTTTTTCTAGATAATCAATACTTATGCATGCATAGTTACATGAAAACATTTCTTACAAAAAATAACTAACACAGTACTGCACATGCAGGAAAAAAAATCGAGAGATTTATTACGCTCCCCAACGTCTCATGAATACTTTGCAACAAATGGAATCTTTGATTTTCATGAGAATTACGAAGGTGAGTGATCCATTCGCAGAAAATGTGAGGGCTCAGAAAACGAACCTTAAAGTTTATTCCCTCGTTTATGGCCTCTTCGCTTCCGTTTTGGTCAAAGAAATGCGGCACTGAAATCAAAGAAATTACCTCACAATTTTTGACGGCCACACATCTAATAAGCGTAATTTATAGATTTGTACTCGATATTTTGCTATAATTTTTGTCACGAAATAAGACTCCAAGGCTATGGGAAGAAAATAATTCTAGAAATCAAAAATTTTCACCAAATTGACCAGCTTAACAAGAGGACAAGTCGGCCTGGCTGGTGCGTGGTCATGCGGCTAAAAACAGCGCTATGCGAGACAGATGATCAGGGACACGACGCTGTCCCCCTTTTCGCACAGCGCGACACGTATGCCAACAGACGATAAGCGCACGTCTGCTCCGACGAAGCAACGCCAGCGCTTCCCCTCACTACTGTCCCGAAGTAAAATCTATCCGGCTAGTGCAGAGTGTCAAAACTTATTTTATTCAATGCTTAGCGTATAAATCAACGGCAGAAACGCTTTCTGCATCTGTACTACTAGCGATATAAACAATACACAGTGGCAAACTATTTCTCTGAATACGCCGCACGTGGCCAACACGAGCTCGTGTACTTCGACAAATTACTAAGTTGGAAGCATCAACCATTGCTATGATTCGCAGAAACTGGAAACGCACCTACAACCCTTGATAACCCGCGCTCAACACCTATCCACAACGCCACTCCCCGACCTTTTGCCTACCACGGGCCCGCTAGCGACTGCAGCGCCACCTCGTTTGTTTACAAACATGCAGGAGGTCTATATGTGGACACGCCTGTCGTGCAGTATGCACTATGTAGTATGCGCTCCATTTAAACTCTCTCAAGGACGCTTGGGAACCTGACAACGTGTTCTCGGGCAGTGCGTGCGGAAACCAGGCGCACGTCTTCGTGGGCACAGCCGGTACTAACACTGCACCTAATTATTATCGCCCAGTCCTTCGCTGCGTTTATCCAGGAAACGTCTATAAGAAAGCTTGTCAGCCATTTTTCAGGGCATGCCTTTCGATAACTGCTGCGAGTGGGCGATGTGCATGCGCCGGACGTTAAAAGGATGTGGCAAGTTATTAAAGAAAATGGTGGTAGCCTGTTCAAAGGATTTCTAGTTCTGTGCAGATTTTAGTGCAGGAGCACTTACTAGAGTCGAAGCGTGCAAAAAAAGTTATTCCACTTACAATATTGTAAACACAAAGATAAGACGGCATCGCACTTCACAGTTTACCCAGCCTCTAATATCGGGCGCTACCAATCACTACCGTGCATTGCACGCATGCAGCGGAATCTTGTGCTCAGTGATTGCATTGCCAGGGCTGCCCACAGCCGCGCAAACTGTCGGCGTCGTCGTTTCACGTACATGTTGCAGACAGGGGAGGTGTGATGGAGAGGAGGGACAAAAGGGGGAGAACCGCTGTGCCAACTTGTAACCCAATCGCGGTGGTGTGTGTTGCCGACAATATGTACTTCGCAGTTCGTGTCAGGAAGGTCAGAGTTTCCTCGGGCGGTGAATCGATGAGGCTGGCGGCTCCGGGCCAGGTCCATTCAAACAATTTCGCCCAGTGGAGGACTGTGCTATGCCCACACCCGGACACAGAAAACCCTAAACGACTACTTCAGTGTTTTCAGTGTTTGAGGTCCTGATAAGCGGACCGCCGTTGCTCTTGCTGGAACCTTCGAAGCTCTGCGCAATAAGAGTTCGAGCCGTGTAGGAGGCGCGACGCCCATCCTTCTAGACTGCCACTGCGAAATACGATCAAAGGGCTCAACGCAATTCATAGCGGCTTATTGCACCCGCGAAGGGCCTGCGCATTTGCCAACGCTAAACTAATGAGCCGAACACCAAAAAAAGGCTTCCGCTCCCACGCGAGTGGAATCCTCTTGTTCAGTCATCCAAAGATAATGGCGTGTTGCCTTGCTTCCCAGCACCCTTAGCAGTAGCATAAAAAAGGTAATCGGATCCAGTCGTGGCGACACGCATAGTGGGAACGTTGCCATCGCCTTCTCCCACCACTCGCATCGACTCATATCCGCCCACATTCACTCCCCACCCTCATCCACTAAAACTCATATCTGCTACCACTACAATACAGAACAATGCCGTACCATACCACTCCATGCCATACACATCACCGAGCCGACATATCATACCATACCATATCATACCACACCATAACATACCATATCATGCCATACTGCCGCCACAGGGCTCAGTGGTTACGGCGCTCGGCTGCTGACCCAAAAGACGAGGGTTTCGTCCAGGTCGCGGCAGTCGAATTGTTTTAGTAGGTATAATAAGGTTCTTATTTTGCGATTTCTACTAATAATATGTATTATTATGTATATGTATTGCACATTTGTAGTTACGTTCTCCTATTATACTCTCGAGTAGAGGGCCCTTGGGGGTACACTGAATAAAAAAATTATCCCTCATAACTCACTTGCATACATACATACACACTTACATACATACATACATACATACATACATACATACATACATACACACACACACAAATACATGCATACATATATACATACATACATTACATATGCTTTCTGCGTAAAAGCGGTTACAAGAAAATTGCGCTCAAACTACTGGACGGTGTATTGTGGCGTGTGATTACTCAAGCAGCAGAGGTGATTGGTCTAATATTGAAAATGCCTGGCTTGACACTGGTCATTTATAGGACCATGCTTTGCCAATACATTTCCAATATTGAGCCGATTAACCATGCTTTATATATATATATATATATATATATATATATATATATATATATATATATATATATAGTTGCGAAAACATGACATACATGACTGCCTAAATAATCCGGAGCGAAGTACGCGCTTCGTTTAAGGGGAAACATTTTTACTTACTCGACATTTCGATCGGACGACCGATCTTTTTATAGTGATTTGCTTCCTCGGTGTCTCCCCTTTATGTCTAGGGGTTAGATCCAGAGCAGGAGAGAGAAGAGACAATACAGAATAAGTAAAAATATAAAAATATAAAAAAGCAAAAAGCACGAACGAGCAGTTGGAGCTGTAGGTGCGGCCTAGGGGAGAAGGAAATAAAAAGAATACAGAGATAGTGCGCACAGCATGTAGGTAGTAAGGAAGTACAATGCCCAGGCGCGACACCCTGTTTTTTTAACTGCTGCGTAGTTGCCTGTTGACAGGTGTGTCGAACTGGGCTGAGGTGGACGACAGTGACGTGGACGCGCGGCTTCCTTCCTGGAAGGATGCGTGGTGTTGTCGCTGATCCTCCAATATGACCCTTGTCATCGTATAGGACCACTTTCATCATTCGTGTGGAGGATTCGTTTTAGTCCTCACTTTTGGGCTGCTCGCAGTTTCGTTCACACTGAGTTAAAAAAAAACATATATTTACAATTCGTTCCTTGAAGATGTGACCGGTGCTTAAGAAAACTTTATTGCCTGGCAGGCATTACAGAATTACCTGCTAGACATCAATACTTTAATAGCGGTGTCGCTAAAGCGGTGCTCATTTCAACCCGCTCGATATTAATAAAAAAGCTTATAGGCTTTCTGCATGTTCGCGAACAAATGAGGTGGCGCTGGAGGCGCTAGCGGGCTCGCGGTGTGCAAAAAAACAAAACAGGAAGCGTTGTAGCGGAGAGGTCTTAAACGCTGCTTTTGGAGGATTGTTGGCGTGTTCTTAGTTTCCTCGAACGACAAGAGTGGTTGGTGCTTTGCATTCAATAATTCCGCTCGAAGTGAACGGGCTTGCGTTAAGTGTGCACGCCATTTTCCGGAGAAATACTTTGGCACTGTGATTGGTGGCAAGCTTAAAGCATTGCAGTCGTTACTTTCTACGACTGGAATGTACGTACGACATTGCAAGACTAATAGAATGGAGGAGTAGGATAGAAAAAAAGAAAGAGAGAAAGAGGTGCTGTAGTGCAGGGCTCCGGAATAGTTAAGACCACCTGGGGATCTTTAACGTCCACTGACATCGCAAAGCAGATTGGCGTATTTGGGTTTCGCCTCCATCGAAACGCGGTCGCCGCGGCCAGATTCGAAGCCCGGAACTCCGACTCAGTAGCCGACTGGCCTATTTCCATTCAGAAAAATAGGAGAAGCATTGGCATCGTCTCCGCCGATCATATGTGCTCTCGCAGTTTACTTACACACCTGCAGCGCAGTACGTTCTCAGCTAGCGGTTCACGACATCAGCGTAATCCCCGATATCTCGCTACTGTGTTTTACACGACAGTTTCTGTTAGTTTACCCCCGTAATGAAGCGGCTAGTGAGCAACGCAGGTGAACGAAAGACGCAGCGGCTCGGCAAGCAAAATGCCACTCTTCTCACTACGTGCGGTAGACGCAGCTAGACGTGGTCACACTTGTTTCTGCGTGATTTCTGATATCCTTTGCCCGTCACTGTCATTCGATGAAAAAAAACAGACAAAAGAAAGCTTGCCTTTGGACAATGCCTGCCCACGGCTATTTCCTTGCAAATAGGTTCGCAATCACGCACCGTTTCATGAAACAGCATGTCACACATCATGTAAGAAAAGAGCTATACGTGCTTACGCTCGTTTTCGCACACAGTATTTTGCGCTGTTCTAAACACATGCAGCAGCTAAGGTATAGGCGCCGTCAGGTGGAACCTGTTTTGCCTACTGTACGAAAGTCGCTATACTGACATTAACTCCGCCGCATCCTCGTGACGTCGCGGCGTGAAGGTGTATAGAGCTACCATGATTTCTGCTGTTCTCCTGGGCTTTGTAATATAAATTTCCAGTGCTTCCTGCGTAAGTCCGTGTCCGGTAAATTCGATACTTCGTACGTGTGACCTTACTTTATACCATACTGTCGACAGCGCTCGGCTTCCACAGAATGCCTCAGTGTCATTTCATCTATTTCATCTTGTGAGGGAATAGAAAGAAATATCTGACTTAATTAAGCAACAGAGAAAAAAATCAAAAAGCATAAGATAAGCTTGCCATGGCCGTCGAGCGCTGTTAAGTTTGTTTAAATCTGGCCATCGCATCATGCACATGTCAGGCACGGCCGACTCTGTGCATGGCGTGCACGGCCGCGGAGGATCGGAAACAGTTTTTTGCTTGGCGCCACTCTGGAGTGCGACACCTTCTCTTACAGCACGTTGAGTTTCATGTTTAGCAATCTGATGCCGCTGTAATATTTAAGAAACCCAGGTCACTCACAATTAACACCACTCTTGAACCATGTCAATACATTCATGTGCTGACTTCGCTAAATGCGTTATCACCGCTGGTAGCGTATAATCGTGCTAATGGACGCAGAATTGATTGTTTTAAGACGCCAGTGGGCAAGCACTTCCGGGATGGCTTCTATAACTATCTTTTCTGCGCCGTTTTGGTCTCCGTACAGCTGAGTTGTCCTATTGACGAGGAATCTCTTTTTTCTTTCAGGTGAGTGAGAAGCGGCTGAAGAAAAAGAAGCCCGAGTAAGAGGTGAGTAGGCGAGGACTAGAGTCCTTGAGTGGCTTACAGCTTTTGTATTTGTGCGATCTTATGCTGGCTCGAACCTCATCCTTTTTTCTTGCAGTCGATGATCTCGGAGCGGGTCATGCACGCACGTTGGCACGTTGGTCATGCACGCAACCAGCAGCTCAAGCGGCTTATCGCAAGAGGAATGCCAAGGAAGGACTGCAAGAATATTTGGGTGCCACTCGAATTTTCAGGGTTATAACAATGTAAACAAATATAAGCAAAACAAAAAAGGGCAGACGTGTTTGCGCGCCTAACTCGGTACATGCTGGTTAAGCTAAATGCTTAGTCAGCATGCTTCCAACCCCACCGGCGTTATTGAAGGAGCGGGTGAATAAAAAAGGACACCTGTTTACAATTGCATTTGCGACTAGTTTGTAGAGAAAGTTCCAAAACACAGAGCAGCAAAGGGTAGCATAGCCACGGCCGATATGCCACAGCAGGAACGGAACGAGCGTACACGCCTGGAACGAGACGGGTAAAAACCACAGTTTATTGTCAACAGAGGGTGGTTATATGATAATCCAGGAGAGAGGGAATGGAAAGGGGACATGGCGAGGTAGAAATAAAACTTGACGCTTGCGCAGAGTGTATCCTCCATTATGACACAGCGGTCGATACCACACTTGCTCCTAAAATCGGTCAGTTGGTGTCCTCGTCTTCCTCGAGCGTCGTAGGACATGAGCGGGTTCGCTTGGCACTACTGCTCCGGATGACGGAAGTGCCGGGAAGGCGCCGTCAGCATGATGATCCCCAACTGCAGGCGGCAAAGTAGATACTTCCAGTCTGACATCGAGCTGTGATGCGGATTCCTCTGGCCGGAATGTAGCGCCGTCCGGGCGCGCGTCTTTCGCAGTGTCGGTGGCTGTGTTTCTGCAGGCCGAAGACATATATGCGCGGCCAGAATAATACTGAGCACGCGACAGGCGACACATCAAGGATGGATGGATGGATGGATGGATACGGCTGAACCCTTTAAATCGGGCGGTGGCTCAAGCCACCTAGCCATGACTTATGAAATTTTACTCTTCTCTTGATTTTAGCCACCAATCAGATAACATTCGCTTGGTTACTTCTACCCGCTTAAAATCTTTTCAGGGGAAACTGCATCTAAGCGCCACCTATCAACGACAGAAAAAAACACTTGGCTCTTCGGGCGCAGCGAGAGTACCCGCCACCGAGCCCCACTCTTTGCTTCAACCACGGCGGTGTCTTTGCTCGAAAGATGATGAACTGTTCCGAGCAATTCCTCCAGGTGATGCCTTCCTCCAAGCGGGCTTAAAGCCCTTCAATAGGGCTTTAAGCGGGATGAGTTTATCGTCGATACCGCGCACCGAGCGCCAAGCAGTGTTGCGCTACGAAGCGCGCAGCCTCTCCTTTGCTGCAGGCATACAGACTATACGTTAAGCAGGGATAGGCCTAAAGCAAAAAACTGAGTCCGTGCCACGGCGCCTCTCTGCGCTTGCCGACACACATAGTTCCCGACACTCGTGCTAGGTAGCGCCCGTAAGCAGTTCCCCGCAGTTCTGCGACCATTCCTGCGCTCCGTATTAATCTGGCCGCGCCCCTATCTGGTCCACGTGCCGCTGAACAATTGCTTGGGGTGTTGCTACTGTAACTATTCTGGTCCCAGATGTAGATGTCACACGTGCAGGTATCCATTTGTCTCCTGTCCCATAGATGCGAACGTGCACAATACTCTAGTTGGGGCAGCCAGTCCTGGCTATCCAACGGCTTGCTGGTGGAGCGGCTGGCGGCATGGACAAATTGTCAATGCAATACTTGCACTGAGCCGGCATTTCCTCAATCTCTCGGTCTAGGCCAGGCCACCAAAACAACGATCGCGGAATGAATTTTATAGGCGAAGACTATTGGTGGGTTTTATGCAGCAGCTGCAGCAATCGTTTTCGCGCACCGGCAGGTATAACCACTTGATGGCCCCAATAAATTAATCCATGTGCCAGGGAAGGTTGGCTTATCGAAAGTATGAACGAACAGGTTTTGATTTGAATTTTTACTGCTTTTCGGGGCGGGTATGGCTCTAGTATTTTGCAGGGGTAATCTTCAATGTCTCAGCGTTGTACCTGGTTTGTTTTGTCTAAAATGTCCAGACCCCTGCTCAGTGGCCATTGGGTCGATAGCCCTTCGGTCGCACATAGGTCATTCCACACCAAACAGACCAGAGTGTGCAATCAACCCTCCCTGATTTCTTCTAGAAAATTCGTGGTTCTCTGTGGCACTATGTAATTTCCTTTCACATTTGTGCCAAAAAAGGTTCCCGCTCATGTGACAGTTCTTTTAATTTTTCAGATGGGTGTAAAACCAGTTCTCAGTTAAAAATTTCAAAAAAATTATTCTATGCTGAGAATTTTTCGTGATGAATGTAGGAGCACTGCACTGCGGTATCAGCGAAGAATAAACTGTTGACGGGAAAGTTTTATATTCTTTTTAGTTCTTCAGGTTGGGCTAGAAAGTATCATGCTTACAATTTTTTCAAAAATTGTATGCGACATTCGTGAGCAATCTAAAATGTTACATTGGCTGTGTGGGACATGTACTACTTGGCAAAAACGTTGCAAAAAATGAAAAAGAATCCAGTTGCAACAAGTGAGATTTGTCACGTATTCAGCCATACATTCTACAGTAAGATCGTGCAAGTAAAATTACAAAACGCAGTACCTTGCAGAGCTAATAAAATACTAATTGCACTTAGGGATTTTTATTGGAGTATTTTTTGTTTTAGGCGAGAAAAAAATTTTTGAAGTTGATTGCCATCACCACCAGTGATTGCTGTTCTGTAATGCCACTGCACTGCGTGGCATGCTCTCGCGAGTTCTAAAAAGCAAACACTGGTAATTTTGTACTCCGCTTTTAAAGTGCCACCCCCCCCCCCCCCCCCCCCCCCGGAGAGCTGAAGAATCAAGTTGCTTCCTTCCTGATGAAGAAAACATTCGAGTCAGTCTTAGTATATTTGCTTTGTCTTGTCCCACAGGGTTCAGTACCGCTATTGAATGCAGGTGCCATGTTCACGCATTCGTACAGGAAATCTGGTCTTGTTTTTTGGCATATATAGCTTGAACTTTGCCCTCGCGGTGCAGAGTTTGGTTAATCAGAATCACTGCCCCCCCTTCAGCTTCCTTGTGGAGCATAAGGCTCGCACAGGACATGCACTCACTACAGGCATAATTGCCAAATCGCAGTATCCTAAGAAAGCAACACGCCACGAGCTTCTCATGTACGAGAATAATGACTTGGAAAAATACTGCGATGATTAGGCAACAACCGTCGCGTGTACAAAGTGTAACACGGGTACCCGCCTTTTAGTAGAACGCATGCTGGGGGACTGCCCTGGCTACCACAAAGTCGGGAAATAGCACCTGAAGACACATCCCCATATACCATGAATGGACTACACCAAGTAATGGTGCTTGGGCCTGACCAACACTGCGAGGTAGGCATTGACCGTCAAATGTAATCTCTTAGCCATCCCTTTCTCATAAATAGGCCTTCGTGCTAGCTCCTTTTATCAGAATTACTCACTCATATTATTGCTAAGAATTTATGTTCCGATGAGCCAATTCTCATGGTAAGTGCGCTGTAGCAGTTAAAAGGTAAGTATACTCCGCAGGCACTGTTTTGGCAATAAAACGAGTATAGGCCATCACTTCAGTAGCCATTACTAGCAGTGTGTCAGCTGAATTGCATCACTTGACTAAACTTGGTGCAGTAAAGAGAAGTGTTGGCACCAAAGCTGTATAGGCACACTGCAATGTAGCTCTGGCTGCCATACGCTGCTTACTTTGACCACGAAGGAAGGTAGTTTTGCATGCCTTGAGAGTCTTCGCAATAGCCAGCCTTCTTGCTACTTCCGTGCATACCTGTAGATGTCGACTAATAGTATATTGTCGCAGATTGTGGACTTATTATTATTATTATTATTATTTTGTGGACTTAAATTTATTATTTCGTGGCAAAAAAAGTTTGCAATAAACTTTCTGGAATACAATCTATTAACTCCTGACGGTCATCGTATTCTCTTTTGTTAGTGGGGCGACATTAGTATGTTAACTATGGCTGAACCGGTGGCATGAGCAAGTTTGTTATTAACACCTTAACTATTGTCTGATATAAGACAACAAGGCAATGGCGAATGCCCCACAGAGCAGTCCCTCCAGCCAATTGGCACCGGCCTGTTCTCATGACTTTACGCTTGCAAAGCAGTAGAGCCTAGGCAGGAAAGAAAAGGAAACGTTCCTTTGTACCTGCGCTTTGGGTAGTGGGTTGTTCATTGTTTGGGCTCGGGGTGCAGAGGGGTGAAGGGGGAAGTTGGTTAGAGGGTGCTGTGTCACTAGTGCTAAGAAGCCCACTCGCCACGGCTCAGGGACAAAGGATCATCTCCTTCTCTTTTCTGCCTAGCCTATGCTGAATTGCCATAAAAAGTTGACCACGAGCATTGCATGAAATTGCGGGGGACTGGCAAGTGCCTTCATGAGATGGGAATAACTGCGATATCATGGCAATCTGTTCGACACCATTGGCTAGAGGGCCTTCTTTGGGGGTAATTGCCGCTGCCATCTTGACTTGTATCTTATAATAGTATGTAGAAGAACACACCCCAGTGCCTGACTGCGCTGGATGCTGCACTGATACGGCAAAATGCCTTATTTTGTATTTGGGATAAGGGCCGTATTTCATCTGCTGTTTTAGGCGAATAACTGTTGTTATATATTTTGGGAGCTCACCGAAATGTGTTGGCTCCAGGCGACAGTAGGGGGAACTAGAGAACGCAATACGTGGTCTTATATGTGCTGCGCCGGATGACCGGATAACTTGATACCGTGTACCACTGTTCCTGTAAACACAGCACGTGAGAAGCGCTGATGCCGGCTACAATCAGAGTAGGGGGCATGAACGCCTGAACGTGAGTACATCGCAGAATAAGATTTTCAGCAGCGCTGCTGCATTGTTGTGTAGCACAGCGACATTACTGGACAACAATCACTGGGTGCTGCCATATTGTTGACTGCCCCAGTAGCACAAAAGGGGCTCTGAAATGCGGGCCCTTGTGGGCCCGGCACGGGCTGCCCATAGGGACCCGACGTGGTATGGACCTCCTTCACCCCGCGACGTCACGAAGATGCGGGGGCGCTGATGTTAGCAGCGACTTTCGCTTGGTAGGCAAAACAGGTTCCGCTTGCCCGTGCCTACCGCAGCTGCCGCAGCTACCGGCGGCTGCTTCAAGCCTGTGCACTGCAGAAGCAGCATGTATTGACCAGCTGCGTCACTGCTGGATCCGCGTAGTAGCATAAAAAATAATAAATTAGCCTCGATAGGTTTCTCGCGCATAAATGCCGCATTCGGAAACTGGCTAACAGGCATTGGGCCACGGTATAGTAAAGCGCGAAGTATGGGAGTCGATAGGCACTGCCACTCAATGCACTTAATAGCATGCAAGTTACTGCGTTCATTCACCTGAACTTCAGGATAGTAGGCTGATAATTGCTCAAGGAAAAAAACGACATATGCAGCTGCACACGTACTTATCACCTTGAGCCGGAGTGCACGGGGCGCCGACAGGTTCACTCGCCCCCAAGGAATGCGTTTTTTTGTTAATAGCACACCATGTTTTAATGGCGCGTTTTATGACATTTAATATTTACTTGAAACTGTTTCTTGATATGACGACGTAATTATTTCATTCGAGTAGAAAGAAGTCTGGTAAGTTGTGTCAATCTTGCGCGGTCGCGTTGGTGTGCTTAGAATAGCGTACCTTAAGTGTGCTAAACGCCATATGCTTTTTTATTGCATTATGCATGGGTCATGTTTCATGAGGTAGCACATGATCGCGAAGCATGTTTGGAAAGAAGCAGCCGCAGGCGTGCTACTAACAGACACGTGGCGAGATTAGAGAGGGGACGCGGCAATAAAAGTGTTTTCGTTATTCATGCATGCGATATGTAACTAAACTTGGTGCAAATATGAAATTCCTACGCTAGTTTCAGTAATTCCTTTTATTTATAGCTATACCTGGTGCAGTTCTGGGTAATTATAATTAACACCGTCGTCAAGTCCCCCCAAGGTCTCAAATATTTGAGTAGATAGTGCGCAGTTTTTTTATGCCAGCATGTACATAAAGCCCTGTTCTGTACGATGACGCGATTAGTTCTTTTTCTATATGGTCAGTACTTATGCAGCATAGTTATATGAAAACGTTTCTTACAAGAAATAACTAACACAGTACTGCACGTGTAGGGAAAAAATCGAGAGATTTATTACGCTCCTCAACGTCTCAGGAATAGTTTGCGACAAATGGAATCATTTGATTTTCATGCGAATTACGAAGGTGAGTGATCCAGTCGCAGAAAATGGGAGAGGTCACAAAACGAACCTTAAAGTTTATTCCCTCGTTTATGGCATCTTCGCTTTCGCTTTGGCCAAACAAATGCGGCACTGAAATCAAAGAAGTTGCCTCACAATTTTTGACGACCATACTTCTAAAAAGCGTAATTTATAAATTTGTACTCAATATTTTGCTATAATTTTTCGTCACGAAACTAAACTTCAGGGCTAGGAAAGAAAATAATTCTAAAAATCAAAAATTTTCACCAAATCGACCAGCTTAACAAGAGGACAAGTCGGCCTGGCTGGTGCGTGGTCATGCGGCTAAAACAGCGCTGAGCAAGACAGGAGATCAGGGACACGACGCTGTCCCCACTTTTCGCACAGCGCGACACGTACGTATGTCAACAGACGATGAGCGCATGTCTGCTCCGACGAAACAAGGCCAGCACTTCCCCTCACTATTGTCCCGAAGTAAAATCATTCCGGCTAGTGCAGTGTCAAAACTTGTTTTATTCAATGCCTAGCGCATAATTAAACGGCAGGAACGCTATCTACATGTTTACTACTAGCCATATATACAATACAGGGGCAAACTATTTCTCTTTATAGGCCGTACGTGGCCAACGCGAGCTCGTTTACTTCAACAAATTACTAAGTTGGAAGCATCGACCATTGCTATGATTCGCAGAAACTGGAAACGCACCTACATGCCTTGAAAACCCGCGCTCAACACCTATCCGCGACGCCACTCAATCAATCAATCAATCAATCATTTTTTATTCAAGACAATAATACAAGACTATTGTCTTGGGGGACGTGACAAAAGGCGGAAAAGTGCCTGACGAGGTCACGCCACCCTGTGGCAAGCAGCGGTTTGACACTCATGCAGAGTTTCAACAGAGTTTACATGCAGAGAAATGTCTTAGATGAAACTGTATCCCCCAACCCCCTTATTATATATATATATATTTTTTTTTTACAGTGCAAGAATATGTACAGGAAACAGAGTACAAGAATAAGTGCAGCAACTTCTGCTAGCAATACATGTTAACAAAACACTTCCAAACATAAAATACATGTAAACTATCGAACTTGAAGCACATGGAACATAAAATTGAAAACAAGAAGAAAAACATGAAAACATAACACACTAGTCTTCCGTTAAGAATAATCCCTTGAGTGTTTTCTTAAACCTGCTTAATGAAAGATTTTCAGTTAGTAGGTCGTGAATGACGGGATAGTTGTTTAATAAATCTGCTATCTGACAGCTTAATCTTTGATGTCCATAGTTTGTTCGAGCTCGGGGCTTGACTATGATGCTTTTTCTTAAATCGTACACACTTCTTTTTTCTTGGTATTTTGTTTCAAAGGTAGATTTATCCAACCGGTATTGGCGGTAAACTTCCAGGCTTAGTCTGTATTTGTAGAACTGAGGCATTTGGAGTATTCTATGCGATCTATAGTAGGGCGCACAACTAGAGGACAGCTCTAAGTTACTGATAGCGCGTATTGCTCTTTTTTGTATTGATAGTAAGGAATCTAAATTTGTTTTCGTTGTGGTTTGCCACACAAGAGAACAATAGCTAAAACGTGAATGTATAAGGGAGTAGTACACTAGTCGTTTGATAGAAGCTGGCAGGTAACACCTCAGTCTGTTTAAGATGCCTAAGGCACGAGAGAGATCAGTTCTAAGTGTGTGGATGTGAGCATTCCATAAGAGATTTTCGTGGAATGTCACACCTAGAAATCTGGTAGTAGAAGACTGTTGTATGTCCAGGCCATTAAATTTTAAACACGGAATTGTATACATTTCTGTACCTTTGGAACGAAAGAGTACATACTTTGTTTTGTTTATGTTTAATGCGAGCCGGTTACTTCCCAGCCATGAGGTTAAGCCCAACATCCAATTGTTCGCCTTTCTGAACAGCGCATCTAAATCCCTACCCGAAAAGAACACATTGGTGTCGTCCGCATATAAAACCAAATTCGAGGCACCCGGTATATTTACAATATCATTAATATAGATGAGAAATAAGACTGGCCCTAGGATGGACCCTTGTGGTACACCATACAACAGAGTGTTTGTCTCTGAACATTCACCATTGATGACAGTATACTGCTCACGTGAAGTTAAATAACTCATGAGGAGAGTACCAGCTATACCCCTGACACCGTAATGCTGAAGCTTTTTTATAAGTATATCATGTTGGACACTGTCGAACGCTTTTCTAAAATCGAGGAATATACCCAGAGTTAATGCCTTGTTTTCGATATTGTGCAGAATTTCATCTTTTATTCCAAGTAGTGCTGTTTCTGGAGATTTGTTTTTTTGGAAGCCGAACTGTTGCCTTACGATAATATTTTGCGAGGTTAGAAATCCAACAAGCCTTTTGTTTATAATATGCTCAGCTATTTTCGAAAATACAGAAAGCACAGAGATCGGCCTGTAATTGTTCACGTCATCGAAAGAGCCTCCCTTGTGTATAGCCGTCACACGAGCAAGTTTCATTTTGGCTGGGAAAACTCCCTTTTCCATTATAAGATTGCAGATGTGTGCAATAGGAGTACTAACTATTTGACTCACAGCCTTCAGTGGTTTTGGTCTGATCTCATCAGTGCCAGATGCACAACCGTCTTTTAGAGACATAATTATATCTTGCACCTCGCTGAAATCAGTGGGGGACAAAAATATTGTATTCGGATTACTTGCAGTGACATAATTTTCCCAAGGTGTAGAAGAAGGGACATTTGTTGCGTCGGCTAAAGGAGCACCAGCAGCGAGAAAATGCTCATTAAACAGGTTTGAAACCTCTGCTTCAGACAGATCGGCATTCCGAAATTTCACTTTTTTTGTTTCTGCATTCTTATAGATTAACTCTCTCATGGTTTGCCATACCAGTCGTGTATTACCGTTCACCTGTGTAAATTTATGTGTGTAGTATTTGAGCTTTGCTTTTTTTAAGTCTGAATTTAGCAGATTTCGTACTTTCTTGAATGCATGAAAGTCACTTTCATCTTTTGTTTGCAAGAATGTTTGGAAAAGTCGGTTTTTCTGTTTGATTCTTTGAAACAATTCACGAGAAATCCAGGGCTTTCGTACTTTTTTGTTCTTTTTTCGGGGCTTGAGGGGAAAACATGTGTTATAAGCAGATACAAAGCATGAAAGGAAAGCGTCGTAAGCGGCATCGGGGTTCGAGAGCTCCAAAATTATGTTCCAGTCAACATTTGTCAGCATGTCCCTAAACTTGTTAACATTGTACTCGGAGTAATCTCTAATTAATACTTTGTGTTCGGGGGCGACTGTGTGTTTGCAGGGTAACACACAATATATTGGCAAATGATCGCTTAAACTGCAGACCAGGGTGCCTGATTTTACATTCTCACGAGGGAAACTTGTAACGCACAGATCAAGAATACTTTGGGAACTTGGTGTAATTCTTGTCGGTGTGGTGATTACGTTGGAGCAACCATAAGACTCGTATAACTCTTTGAATTGTAAGTAGGCTTGATTGTCAAGGGAAGCATTCAGGTTGAAATCACCCACAAGAACGCTTTCAGACTTCAGCTGAACACTGAGTTCAAGTATCTTTTCAGTAAACTGCATAAAGTCACGGAGAACGCCTGATGGAGGACGGTACATGACAGAGAAAATCATACCACGACACTGTATAACTATGCATTCATAATTATCGCCAATTATCTTAAACTCCGGAAGTACCTTATAATTAAGCTTTGATCGGATGTATACAGCGATACCACCACCACGCCTCCTACAGCGACATGCAGATACAACATCATATCCGGAAAGTGAAAAACACTCGTCATCACATGAGAACCAAGTCTCTGTAAAACAAATGATGTCATAGGAATGATTAGGTTCCGACAAAAAAGAAATTACTTCATCATACTTGTTGCGTAAACTCCTGGCATTAAGATGAAAAACTGAAAGTGTGGGCAGGTTTTTCATTGTGGAAGAAAATTTCAAAGAAAAACAAACTTGCCAAGAATAATCACCGCAGATCATCAAGATCCTGAACCGTGCGAATCACCACAGCATTATCTCCGCTCTTCTTCCGGACTAGCACTTTTCCGTTCGTGTGCCATACGAAAGCGTAGCCTGCGTTCTTCGCCCACTCCTTCGTTTTTGTCAGAAGACTACGGGAAAGCCTTGTCATGTTTTCGCACATAAACATCTCACCAGGTTCATTCCTTAGTGTCTGTCGCCTTGCCAGCCAGGCGTCACGATGTTCATGACTGACGAAGCGAGCAATGATGCCCCGTGTTTTGCCTTGTTTCGCAGGAAGCCGATGTAGTGCGGTGATATCTTGCTTAGTTAGTGGCTGAATATCCAGTCTAGGGGCTAATTCATTTATTTTTTCGAGCAAGTTCTCGTTTTCAGTTTCAGGAATGCCGTGAAATTCAATGTTGTTGCGACGGCTACGCCACTCCAGGTTATCTACATCTTGCATTATCTGTTGCAGTTCACTGGAAGAGTCGGCCTTTTCTATCTGATCCATGCGTTCGGCTAGTTTTTTTGTCGCTTGCTCTTGAATTTGAAGACGATCCTGAAATTCATCGAACTTGTCTGACAGGAACTTCACGCTGGAGTCAAGTGCGTCTACCAGTTTAGGGAGAGCTAGAAGAGTATCGAGTTTGGTCTGAATTGCTAGCAAGTGCGCTGCTAAGTCGCTGTCTAAGTTGGGGCTCTCCGAGTCATCGCTTCGTGAACCCTTGCTACACCGGTCACACTTCCAAGATTTCTTGAAAGAACCGCGTTTGGAATTCCATGTTTCGTCACTTATACCAGAACATGCACCCAGATGAAAAGTAAATTGGCATTCTGAACAGGTCATATGCGGCCCATTGTCGGGAACCCGCGATCGGCACGCAGAACAACGCGACATGGTTAAAACCGTGGCAAAGCAGAAAAAAATAACAAGAGGTCTTTGGCAGCAGCGGCATAGGCGGTGATAAAACAACAAAAAGAAAAAAGCAGTACAGAATAATATCAACCAACCTGTAAATACACAGAGGAGAGGCTCAGATGCCGTGCACGAGGGTTGATGCCGCCGCTGCCAAATGACGAACGACGCCCCTCGCGGGACTTGTTGCCGGTTGTCGCTGTCGGCGCTGGTGCAATGGCGATGGGTATTCCCGGGTTTGCCGAGCCGTCTCGAATATGTCCACAGCAATTTCAGGCCGATGTGGCCGCGTGTGAAAGTGTGAAGTCGGTGGAATCAGTGCGTTGCCGCAAATTGCTGTCCTTCAGGTTCCAGAACACCGGGTCGGGGAAAACTGTAAATACACAGAGGAGAGGCTCAGATGCCGTGCACGAGGGTTGATGCCCGACCTTTTGCCTACCACGAGCTCGCTAGGGACTGCAGCGCCACCTCGTTTGTTTACAAACATGTAGGAGGTCTATATGTGCGGGATTTGCAACTCGGCATCGGAGGGGACCCTCAAGGGTAGCCCAGTGGGCTTACTGCATAGCCCCACAAGGCTATGCGCTGGATCCCCTTGGGCTGGCCCGTTCCGGGCCCTCGTTGGCTTGCCTGTTCCGGGTTCCCATGAGCTAGCCCGTACTGGGCCTTTTGGGCTAGCCCGTACTGGGCCCCTGTGGGCTAGCTTGTACTGGGTCCTGTGGGCTAGCCCGTTCTGGTCTCAGTGGGCTCCTTAGGTGATACCTTGCGGTGAGTCAAGAAAGGTAACCCATATAGAACCTATGACTTTATGCCTTTGGACCCACCGACCCTATCCGCCTTTTTCATTTTCCTGTGCTGCCACCTCGCGTACAACGATGGAAGCACACTGGTAGGGTACTGCGAGCCCAGCCCGGCCGGACTGAGTGCCGCTCCGGAGCACGTTTTGTTGGAATCTGTCGACGATGGCGTGTCCTGGGCAGCACCTGGTACCTGGAGCACTTCTAGGATTGACTGATGGCTGGGTGCGAAGTCCGAGGCAGGCTGCAGTGCCCACCGAAGAGCAAATTCTTCAGTACCTCCGATCATCTGGCATGCGATGCGAACACTAGCTGAGCAAGGGCCGCCGCTTCAGAGATGAAGGCTACATTCGGAACATAATGTTCAATGAAATATCTCCGATCAGTGAGGTTGGCGTTTTCCGCTGTATATGCCTGCCATTCATGAAAGGTGGATACTACATCGTGCACGCCGTAGTACAGAAAACGACTGGGGACAACAGTTTTCACAAGCAATCGTTGTGTTCAAGCGCTGCAGAATAGCTACACGAGCTATAAAAGCACAAGCGTAATCACAACAAAGCAGCTCTGCTAGCTTTTCACTGTATTTTCCCACAGCACACAGCTGCATAGGTTAAACAAGCATGCGCGTCCATAAAGACGAGCGCGAGAGGCGCATATTGATCCATTCCGGCGATACCACGCAGATGTCTTCATCATGGATATGATTCAAACACACGCATAACGCACCTTCTTCTTCTTCTACCTCTTAATACATGGCAGATACCCACACGGGGAGATTGGAAAGGGTGTAGTGGCATAAACAAGGAAATTTCCGTAGGAGATTATGACAAAATTTTAGCACCATGCGTGAATGATCTCGTAGCTACTTTTTCGTTGCCCGCTCCATCGCGCGTTGAAAGCGGCTCACAGCACTTGCCCACTCGGCCTTCTTGCTTGAGAAAGCAAAAAGCGTCGGAACGAAGTCTAAATGCCACGGTGACATTCGAGGCCTTCCTGGCCATGAATAAAACCTTTTGTGATAGACTGCACACGCATTTAACCGCAGTACCTCGTCAGTACCTGTCACAAAGTGATTCCCGCACAGTCTTGACGTGCTTGACGGTGCCCAAGGGCGGCGACGATCGTCGAGCCGGCGAACTGCTTTTATCCACGCTTTGCGTCGAAGGCTGTCCCGGGAAGCGCTCGGAAAGCGAAAAAATCAGAGTTTGCTTCCCTTTACACATTGGGAATTGCAGCCGTATGCAACACATTTCGTAGGTATCGCGAAATGCGTCGCGTTGAACGCCCGACGGCTGCAGGAACGCACCCTGCGTAGGAAGCCGGTTTGTTTACACTTCCACCGCCGGTCTCGAATGGAGCGCGCGACCCTTCTAATATGTTTCGAGATACCGCCGCCAGGAAATGGGCGCATGCGCAGTCGCGTCGTGAAAAAGGCGTATTAGACGTACGGCCCACCTTGCCAACCCAGAGAGGCTTTCTTCACTTCATCAGTATTTTTTGTGTACATGTTACGACTGAAATTACAATGAAAGTAAAAATTCTTCTTATTTATTTTTGTTTTTGCAAGACATTTTGGGCATTCTTGTTTGCAAAGCCCTAATTACTGGGGTGAAGGGTCCGCCCCCTTCATCTGAGCTTTCCCACCGCCATCCCAGTCTCTCGCCCCCCGCAGAAACGCAGCCACTCTGTTGTTGATGCCTTCCATGGTGGCTGTTGGTATTCTGCGCTGCACAGCAGATGTAACAGTGGACAAATAAACACACCCCTATCGGAAATCCTACCGAGAGCCATAGCGGAAACGTAGTGGATGGTTAGTGGCCATAGAGGAAGCAGAGTGGATTCTTGGTGGCTATAATGGCAAAATAGTGCTACGGTCATGGATGCTGGCGCTATATTGACCACTATGATGCTGGTATCGGCGGCCATGGCGGTTTCCAGCAGGAGCTAGGGGTCAACATATAATGAATTTCGTCCGTGATGCTGGCTTCGTGGTGGCAGAAACTGCTGGAGAAACTTCATTCATGGCGGATGTTGGCATAATACTGGGAGTGTAGACGGCTAGCTTTGAGCGATGGTGTCATGTGTTCGTCGATCATGCGAGGCAACCTGCGTGGTTTGCAGAGGGCTGACGCACCCGGAAGTCGAAGCGCGAAACGCAGAGCACTCGGTGACTTCGGAAAGCTTACCCCTGAATGCAGAAATCTAAGTGTCTCGCTTGGACTTCACTACAAGAAGTCGGCTTGGAGCACCGCGGCGACCTCAAAGCGATCAAGACTGCTTTCGCGTTTCATAGAGGCAACGAGCACGGCAGGCACATACTGGTCGAGAGGACCGCTGGCAGGCCCGTCTTGGCACAGAGCGAAGAGGCGAGGACTATACGAACTTATATGCGCTCTCTGGGTGCACGCTATCGTGCACCCAGAGCACGCTATCATACGAAAGCGGCCAGCCGACCAGAAGCCGAGAGCGTCGGGGGCTGTCTCCAGGCAGTTAGAGCACGTTTCAAGCGCTCTTTGCGGCCAAAGTGCGGGCAGACTCGTAAATAACACTACCGCAGCGACGGCTAAGTCCATGAGTTCGGCTCCTGCACGGCAGCGAACGGTGCGATGCCGGGTGTGCCGCGATGCCGTGAGTGCATGGCTAGCGTGGATTTGACGGTGAAAACGAAACAGGAACCTTCAATTTTAATTCAATAAATTAAATTAGGCTTGTTTTATAGCGACATAAAAATTTTTAATCTTAAGAAAGCAGCAGCAACACAGCGTCGGTTTTCGAGCAAGCTGTGAACAATTCTGCTCAAAGGTAGAATTAAACGCTCCGCTAAGCCTATCAATTCGCTTGCAATGCCACCAAGAAAAGCAGGAGCCGCGCGAAAGCCTCACCGCATGCATAACCGCACGTTCACCCAACGCGAAGCACCTTAAAAGGTCGCAAACACGGCTTTTGCGCAGCAGTGAATGCCCCTTTTAGCTGTATGTCTGCATTTAAGGCTGTCTGCACTGTGCTTTTATTGCTCAATCAACTGTTCAATAATCGTTCGAAGATAACTCTAATGGGTGAAGACATATAAAAGTATGTATGCAAAGCTTTTCTAGTGCGGTACCGTTTATTGTACTATATCGGCAGGAAAACATGTATATGTATGGACCATGAAAACAATTCCAAATTTTTTGCTCTGGTATAACACTAACACTAAGAAAATGAACGCGAAAAGCGTGGTCTGGCATGCTTTTACCCTGTATGGCAAAAATATTGCATTTCCAGGTTTTGGGAAGTAAAAGTTTTCAGAATAATTCATTTGATATGCGGTCCATTTTCTTTTCTTGATTACACCTCAGAGAACAGCTGTCCGAACTAGGCGCCCTGAAGTGACGAAAATTTCTTAGAAAAGTGAGCTGCTATACACTGTTATTTATTGCACTACAGTGTGTACATCTGCTATTATAAACAATCGACAAATTTCAAATTTATCTGGAGCATGCATGTATAAAGACAGGGACAGATTTGCTTCAAAAATATATTCTGTAATACACAGTATATACAGCAAATGGAACAGTAAACATATAATCATGCAGGACAGTTTGCACACAGTCTGTCCACTTGAAATGCAAAAATAAAAATATACTTTATGTTCACAGTATTTACAGCTTTCACTAGTTACTCTACAGATCTCAAGAGAAAGGAAAAAAATGACATGAAGTGAGGATACAGTGGGACAGTATTTCAGCTGAATCCACATTTAGGTATTGCTTTTGTGTTGTGTACTTTCTACAAATAAGCACCAAGCAGCATAAGTGAATCCTGCTCCACTAGGATATAAATAACTATTATTGTACATTCACTGGCACAAACACATGCCAGTACATCTCCACAGATGTTTTCAACCTGTATCAAAATCATCATTTATTGTCCCTTAAGGGCCTTTAGGTGGGGCAATACATAATGCGGAGCAAAAAAAGCAAGAGGGCATTATGGTTACTTAGCAAAAGAAGGCGAGCAAATTATTATAGGGCAATGCAAAAGGGTGTGGCCGCGCAGCAATACAAGCAACATCGGAAAGGGTGCTCATAATGCGAATAGGGGTGCAAGAAGTAACTCATAAAAAGATGTTAATAAGAAGTGCATTTGTGGTACATAAGGAGTAGTAGGCAATGCGGGTTAATTACAGCTAATGACAAGTATGGTTGAACAGTAGATTCGAGAATTTATTCAGATCGGACTCAGTTGCCATGGGCTCTGGCAGGTAACTGCTACTTCCAAAGTTCTATGGCGGATGGCAAGAAAGATTTATGGTAGGCATTAGTGAAACCATGTAAATGCTGCAAACTTAAATTGTTGAAAAGACGACGCGATGTTCTATTTGGTGGAAGTAGGAATGTTTTGTGCAAGTGAGGGAAATTGTAGCCCACACCTCCACCACGTATGTGTAGGGCAGGACTTCACGAACCAGGTTTATTCCAACCCGCAAACAGCCCAAGTGATGACGATGAGTACACACAGGTGAGGAAGATGAAGTGGCATACAGACAGGTGAGATGGATGAAACCGCAGTCAGTGCTCACACTATAGCTTATGGAAAAGACGAAGTTCGGCAATTGTGTGATGAAAAGACAGTGGAGGTAAGCCGAGCGACAATTTTGTGCCCGAAACACTGATGCTGTGGTCATAACATCACACTATAAAACGGTCTGCACAGCTTTGCACTGATTCTAATGTGTAAATAAGATAAGTTTAGTGCAGGTTCTAAATGGGTGAGGCACATGTTCCAATTTTGAGCAAATGAGCGTTTTGTAGGTCAGTTTGCGGATAGGAGGGAACAGCTAGCAATCCGCTGTCAGTTGAGTGATTTTGAACTTTCAGTGACTACGTTAGGATATGCTCAGACCATGAAAGTCTGCTAGCCTTGTTATTCGTAGGTACCGGTATGACTCTAGTTGTGTTAGTGCTATTAGCTTAAGAAATTACGATAATTTAGATTATTACATTTGCGGGCTTTATGAGGTTGATGGTCTAAGCATGTGATCAGACGCTTGAACCCAGTTGCTGCTAGCCTCAATCCCTTTCTATCCTATTTGGCAAGTCGCAAATGAATGTCTTTTCTTGCTGCAAAAATTCAATGAAAAGGCAGCAGTCAGCCACTTCCTCCGGCAGTGCCACATTAAGTGCTCTGCCAGATGAGACAAAGCACTCTTTGATGTGCGGTGGTGCAGCATCCCTGTCTGCAATGATTATTGGTCTGCACATCAAGACGCTAATTTTGGCCTCTAGTAATAATATTTTTTCGATGCGCTCGTACGAGCCACTGCATGTTTTAATGAATGTTGAGTCAGAACGGGATGGTCGCTTGTATGCAGTGCTATGAAAGACCTGCTTTGCTTGCACAAAGCGCTCATACTGAAGTGCTGTGAATGTACTCGTGCCTAAGCGATTATTCACAGAATCCTGCTCTTCAGCGCTTAGAGCAACGTCTTTTCCCTTGCCTAAAAGGCACAACTTGCCAACATGTGTAGCCTTCTGTAAACGGTGATACCCAAAGGCCTCCATGCAAAACTCTTTTTCGTGGAGACACAGAAAACTGCTGCTCATCACCTTGCGCAGTTGTTGATGCATAATAATGCGTTCAACAATTTTCTGAGGGATGCCATTTGCAGCTGACACCTGCCGAACTATGTGTCCATTTCCACCTTCAAAAACAAAAGCAGAATGTGCCCACAGTGGCCCAAGTGACCGAGCACAATTAGCCAAATGAAGAAGCACATGAACATTAAATGTCAAGCTAGCAACCCCGTATAATATCTTGCACTGAATGACGAAGCTCTCCAGAAGCAGCTCTGAAAATAAAAAGTAACAAATATTAGGTGAAGTTGAGAGCCATTAAAAATTTCCTCGACAAACACAGTCAAGTTATTCTCAATCCACCTCATTGCAAGATATTTTTTCTTCATGTTTTCTATGCGAAGGTTCATTGAAAACAAGCAGTTCTATGTTCAGGAACATGAAATCTCTCTATTCCAGAAAGAGCACACTATAAGATTGCATGACACTAGCTGATAAGCAAAAGCTGCACACGGCTACGCCAACATAATCCGTCTTTAAAGGTGGCTCCTACCTCTAATTTGGCCCTGAATTACAGAGACAGCGAACTTAGCAATTCTAACCCGTTGGACAAAAATGCATGTGTACCTGTGTTCAATAGTACATTCTGTATAGACATTCCAATCAGCTAACAAGAGAATTATCAGAGGCATATCATATTCACAAAAACTCTGACATATGCGTCAGCACACCATCTGTTGTAATCCATGATTGTTAAATTCGGTATCTTAATTCAACACAGTGATTCGTTTTGTCATTTTGGGGGTAGGCGCATGCGCATGCGCTGCTGGCTGCCTTGCGTGAGCTATTTAACCTTGTGTTTTTTTCCAATAAACTTCAGTATATAGTAGCGCTTGTCCTTCGTGTCTTTCTCTTTGTGTCCCCTGTCGCAGCGCTTTCTAAAGTTTTCAAAGATTTAGCAACTAGCTCAATTGTCTGTGTTACTGCAAAAGAATCATTACCTAATTTACCACATCACAACTTTTAACAGGTAAGCAATGGATAATGTTTCAGGAGTGTTGTAGTTAACTACAAGAACAAATAGTACAAAAACAGAACTATATATCTAACATGACGAATACTATGGCATCGGAGAATATGAAAGGCACTCTAAAAAAGAGGAAAGGGGGTTACAAGATGGCAGGAGTTATTTTTGAAGTTTATGCACCAACCAGTTTGTGCCTTCTGTGAATATTTAAAACCACAGTTCACAAAATTAACTATTCTGAATATACTATGCAGGAAAAACATTTATGATTATAAATAATATTTTAAAATGGTGTGCAGACAGTTGTACAAGAGTGTAAAAAGGTCAAAATCTTACATAGTCAAAAAAATTATATGATTACCTCAGTTGCTTTACAGCTATGCTATATTCACAAATGAGACCTGTAATAAGTTACCTGCTTTGGCAATTTCAGACAGAGTGAGCTCCTGTCGCAAAAGGATGTGGAGAGCTTCTGACAGTTTGCAGAGGTGCCTCCAATAGTCCGGGTGCAGGATACCTTCTAGGCACGGCAGAGCATAAAACAGTATCCACTGCCTCCACTCAGATGCTTTCCAATGTCCTCGTTCTCTAATTGGCCTAGGCAGCCTTGTCACACAGTGTGGAGGTTTGATGGCCAACAGCCGTGAATCAATGTCTTCAAGTGTAGAAAGACGACCTGCAAAATAAATGTGCATACTTTTGTTGTGAGCAGAGAGAATAAGGCAAGGTGATAATACCCTGTAGAATACAAAAATCCCAACAGATGAAAGGAAAAAAATTAAAGGCAGAAGCCCTGCTATACACACTATATAAATACCTGTACATGCATATGGTTGCAACTTGCTTCTACCAATTAAAATACCATTAAATGCTGAGTACACTGTAAAGAAGATTCACCATTTTATTTTATGTAGCACGTTTTCCTACCCAGCAGTTACCAGCAGCCTACTAGCCCCTAAGTGTGCCGGTTGATAATGAAATATGCTACCACCATCTTATGCCGTCATGGTTTCTCAAAATATGTCCAATCTTAGTAGTAAGTACTAAACGGCCGCATCATACTATTTCACCACATTTTGTACACTATGCAGAGGCACCATCAACAGTGCCTTCCACTAACCATACTCAGTGAAGCCAAGGCAACAGATTATAGCATGTGCATGATCTAGAATCTCTCAGCTGCCATTTCCCTGCAATAAGATACACATTTGAAAAAGTGACGATAATCAGTAATAAATGCAGTGCCACGAAAAAGCCGTAATATTTCAGCAACTTTCACTAGTAAGTTTTAATTTTAGTTTATAGGGGTATAACGTCCCAAAGCGACTCAGGCTATGAGAGACGCCGTAGTGAAGGGCTCCAGAAATTTCGACAACCTGGGGTTCTTTAATGTGCACTTTCACTAGTAAGTGAATCACGAATGAACCGCTTTGTGTGCATTGCCTTACCAACATAGAAGTGTTGACTTGAGCTCGACGTTAACAAAATTGTCTCGGTCACTTGTCATACAACGCCTAGCAGGACGGAGTGCATATATTCCACACTGAACCCATTGACAAGGTCTAGACCTGAAATAAAAGAGAACGGCTAACATCAGTAAATATACAGCACAATTCCATGAGATAAAGTACAGGAATGAGTAAAATACTGATGTAGGTACTGAAGGTGGATAAAATGAGACAAAATAATACCGAAGATTAGTTGCAAAAAAATTAACATATTGCAGGGGCTGTAGAACCTAAATACTGGAAGCAACCAATTTTGCATTAAGTGTTGCACAGTTTAGAAAACAAGGCAGCAGCCTAGTGCTATCGTTTTATAGCTTACGAAAACCATGGCCTGGTGGAGACATTTGGAATGTGTTGAAAACCCCGGGGATAAAAAGCAAGTGAAGCTCCTCCTTCTTGAGGTAGAAAGGCTGGAGCAGTGGGAAAGCAAAAAGGCCAAATCTCTTGTGCTTATGTAAATGCTGCACTGATCTAGGCTTGTGTATATAACAGGCTTGGCTGCCTTGGTGCACCACAAATCCGGCATAATGACGTGGAAAAATGGCACATATCATGGCAAGCACTGCCACCCAAGGGAGTTTCCATGAGTAACTAAGAAAAGAATTCGCAGGTTACACATTACCTCTCACCACCTAAACGGATGTGGTTTGCATCACTGTTCTTAATGCTCAAAACAAGAAATGAACTTGATCATGCAGGAATTTAAATGTATAGTGAGGGCGATTAACCTTATTTTCCTTTTTACTAAGCGACCGTTCATACCTCGGACATGTTTTTCCACATATGTGGTAGCTGTGACATCGGTCAGTCCATGCCAGCTAGAGAAGAAAGGAAGAAAGGAGCAAAATGCCCTTACCTCCCACATTCATGAGTGGAGATGGCCCTTTGAAGCCATTGATTATGTCATCATAACCTTCTGCAAGCTTCATGTCGCGTATAACCATGTACGTGGTTCTGGCTTCTGGCTGTTCTTTTATGATGTACCGCATGCTCCCTTCAGGCAGAAAGATAATACAGCACTTAAGCACATGAACAGCAGTTTCCATAAGCTGGCACCCTTCAAAACAAAATAAGGCTCTTCTGATTTCGGTTCTGCTGACAGCTCTGACAACTGTTCAGTGTTCAGCAATCACCCAAACCACTGTCGAGCTGTTAAGAACCATCAGGTACTGCTCACCTTCAACATGCTCCCCTCGGACGAAGCACCAGGGGCATCCAAAGTACCCGTTGAAGGGGACCATATTCAGTACCGCTGCCCTTGCTGGCGCATCGACTAAGCAACACAACACAGCTGGTTTAGAGTAGTGTGTAGTTGTCAGATATGTCCACTTAACTACTTCGGTAGTGTTGACTTCAATTACAAACTTCTTCAAGAAAAGTTGCATGTTCGGATGTTTCTTGCCGAACCAGAGCCCAGCAAGTACAGGATGCTTAAACCGCAAGTGCGGTGGCAGTTCATTCACAATGATCTGTAAGGGCCACACTGAGGTCTTTGACGATTTCCAAACTGGACTCCCGTCAGTGTTGATAGTGAGAGTGAGGTCATCTTTCGGAAGTCTTTCCCGCATTCTGCTGTAGCACTGAGCACTTGTAACGTCAGAAATGACAGACTGTGGCTCTTGCAGCTTCTCCAGGTTTTCATGAAGCTGGGCCTTCGTGCTTTCAATTGCAAAGCTAAGTTGCTTATGCAAATTCAGAATGATGAAAAATGAGCCGCGGTCCTTGAGCTTCTGCAGGGCACTGGTGTACCGGCAGTTGGGGCACTGTGCTGACTTCTCAATCACATTTAGAAGAGCACCGCATGTCTCGCAAAAATAGTGGTACTGCACAACGTCTTGTTTTTCCTTGCACCACAGTTTGCGAAAAGCATATGTGCTTTGGGGCAAGGCAATTTGTCCAAATAGGAAATTTATTAGCTTTATTAAGTCCCCTAAAGCAGCCCATGTTAGGCCATGCGATACTGCATATGCCATAACAGCTGCTATAGCGCCCATCTTGGTCACCTCTGCAATTGGCAACTTTTCGTTGCTGAATTGTGCAAAGGACGACGGCAACCCATCATCTTCAGAACTCTCAGATTCTTCAGTGAGACTGCCACTGCTGAGGCCAATGTCACCACCCACACCAGAACTGGCTCTGCTGCAGGTGTCACTTTCTGGTTGCAGCTCATCATTTTCAAAGTCGTAGTCACTGTTCATGCCAACGTCATCACTCATATTAGAACTGGCGTCGGTGCCAGAATCACTTTCTGGTTGCAACTCGTCATTTTGAAAGTCGTAGCTTGGAGGCTGTGCGTCGGCCACTGCACCACTGGCTCCGTTTTGCGCGGCACCTTCAATGGGCAGAACGTCTGGGTAGTCAGTGGAGTGCACTTCATCCCTCGGCTCCGTACTGCCCACTGCGTCGTCCGTGTTGTCCCACGCGGTGCTTTCAGTGGAAGGTGCGCTTGGTTGACCGCTGGAGACACTTCCATTAGTTGTAGGTTTGACCCTGAGCACGGTGGCACTCAACGGACCGGCAACGGCTGCCCCAAAATGGCCCTTTTGACGCCTGTAGAGAGCGGTGCTCGGCACGTCAAAGTAAGCGCCGGGCTCCAGATACTGCTTACGCCGTTTCTTCGGAGCAGATTCCGACATCGTCAACGTCAGTAAACCTCAGGTACGTATTACCAGCAGAGTACGATCTCGGTGGATTTCGCAATCGCGGATGTTGAGAGTTCGCACCGGCGGAAGGCTACTGGCACCTAGCAGACGCTTTTATACAACACAGCTTCGGCCACGAAATAGTAGCCGCCAGCACGTTTCGTACACGACCGGCTTTTTCAGCTTGCCTGCACTCAATACTCAATCGCGATGGCGTAATGGGTGCTTTCTAATCTGAGCAGTACACCCTTGAACGCATTTTTTCAATTGTTTCAAAGGATTAATTTTTTCAGTTATACGCACTAAATTTTTAATTAGCATCATCATGCTTTTCAACCTCCCTTTTTGTAATACTTATTTTATTTTTAATTATTCAAACAAAAACAATGACTTCATTAACTTGTCATCGCCCATCACATGGCAATCAATCATCAAATACTAGAGCCGCCAGTTACCATGATACGTTTTTTTACGCAGTCCCCGAATATAGGTCGCTAGTTCTAATCCCTGACGCAAGCTATAGGCTCTAACTTGACTTGTAACTTTATGCTGCACGAAACGCTGAATCGTATGACGCCATCCGGAGCAGCAGACTGTTAGCATGATTCGAGTTTTTTTAAGCAGCACCCGATTATTTGCGACACGCACTCGCGCCGACAGCTTTTCGACGAAGCGATCGTTCCTGTCGCGTAATATGAAAATTTGTCTGCGTGTATTTAAAGCACCCTTGTTGTCAAAAATGCCAAGAATGCTTGAATAACTACAGTTCACACTTCACGCAAAGCGCCTTCTTCCACGCTCAAGGAAGGAACTGCAGCACATTTATGCGAAGTTAATTTCAGTATCATTCCAAGCTGTTTTCGCAAAAAAGAGATCAGCTGCAGTGTCCTTTACTAAATCATTCCGTCACGTAAGAGAGGAAAGAAGTTACTCCTCCAGACAGCACTCATTTTTATTACCTTAGTACAGGTGAATAGCCACCCGATTCTTGGCCGATCCCCCTGTGTGGGTATGTGCCATCTTTTGATAGGCTAACAACAACAACAACAACACTTCCAACAACAGCAGCACTTCCCAGGCGTGCTGCAGGAATTTGTGGCGTCTGTCTAATTTGCTTTGGAAAGGCATTTCTACAGTGCTCTAAATACTTTGTGTCCAGCAGACATTTTAAACGCAGGCGGCACCACCGACTTCGTGAAAACGACGCTAGGCGCTTCGAGAAAACATGTGAAAAGTTGCTTGCACTAACGCAGACGCTGTGCCACAAAGAGCTACAGAGTTTCGGCGCGAGCACTGCGTTATTTAATGTGATAACCGCGGTAAAGTCCTCGTACTGCACTGCATTTGAAACCGGGAGAATGGCCATACAGTCACTCCAGCAAATAAATTAATTGTCGCACCCCGCTGCTATGCTCACGGATACCGACACACGTACAGCCCCTATTTGCTACATATATGGGAGCCAAAGTGTCCTGATCAGGGCGGTATAAAGGTGCCGACTAAACTACACTGTCTCGGACCTCGAGTGTGATTAACGTATATTTCCTCATTTCCCCCCACAGGCTTTGTGCCTTCCTCTCAAAATAAAGGACGTTCAATCAGTTATTATTAACGAATTATTAGAGTATAGCATACCTCCTCTCTTCGCTCTAGATCTGCGGCTCAACGTACCCCAAAGTTCTTTGAAGGCACAGCCTCTGTGGGGTTATTTAGAGCACACTGGAATATGTACCCCTGTCCAAGGCAAGAATCAAGTTCAGGAAATGAGTCATTAATTGTACCAGCGCACGAGTAAAATCCTCTCTGTACCTAAAATCAGTATGCATGTTGTCGTGGACATACTGGACTCGTTTTCATGTCATGCAATGTATATATGGGACGCTCCCTTGTACTTATGGCGAATTCCACTGGTGGATCTGAAGCGAGGCGCTCGAATCGCAAAAGAGCGCCCCAAACCGCCTCGGAGCACAGCGACCGTTGTCGACCAGCGCTCCATATTGAACGGAGTTGCTCCAAACGACCAGCGGAATTCGCGCGATCGGTCCAGGTCGACCAGTGGAATTCGAATTTGTCGTCGCGGAGCTAGAAAAGCTGCTCCAGCACGACCAGTGGAAATCGCCATTAGATGATTTGATATTTACAAGGAGTAGATTTTTCTGCGTGTCAACCTATGTACTGCACTGATATTCGTGACCAATGTACCGGAGCTTTATTGATAATGTTCAGTCCGCGTATCAATACTAAAAAAGCAGAACCGAATTGAGGTATGGGTACATTAGCCACTGCAATATGATTCCAAATACCGAACGTAGCCATTCAGGGATGTAGCCGTAGCCATGCCGTAGCCGAAACGCTTTGTCGCCGTCGTTCAGAGGCAACGACACTCGTGCTTTTTCTTTCATAATGCTTGCATTTGTGAGATACGAGGACAGAGTGAAAGCAATAGTGCCGGTGGCACTAATTAAGCGATTTTCGCCTACGAGTGAAGGCGACTTCAACAGTGAGAAAAAACATGAAATATATTGGTGTAGTGAAGACGGAGCGGTACTAGGGTACTACCCAGCGTACGTTCTCGCGCTTGCAGGTAAGCCTGCCTTTGTATGATTTGCTTAACCGTATCTGGAGAGAGCTTAGCCTGCGCCAGCACTTGTTTAGAGCGCGCGAGCTGTTTGCTACGGTCCTGAGTAGCATTCGCCGTTGGCCGCAAATGTGCCTTGAACATGCCTGGCACCTGCCGGCCTGCGGTTGGCTGTGTGCGCTTTGCTTCTGTTGGCTGTGCAGACTCAATCGGAGGTACTGAAATTACTAGTAAATGCTTAGAGCACGATGACCAGGCGAAGTGCAAGCAGTAATGTTCCGCTCTTGTGTTCCCAACACGTGGCTCTACCTACAATAAACGATACCTACAGTGTACAGGATGCGTTCTCTACCTCAAAAATTGATACCACCATACTGATGGTCAATGTACAGCTGCACAGATGGTGTAATATTGTGACGTTTTGAGTAAGGCACATTTGGTGTTGCCAAGGTGTGAAGCTTTGCGTCTGTGCTGAGTTCTGTTGATGGCAGCTTGATCAGGAGCACAAAAGCAACATAAAGTTTCTCATCTCATAGCTGTATTAAAGCTGGAAAGTTACCCCATTTTAACCCATGAATGCAACTAATTCAAATCTGGACAACATTCTCTTTTCAGATACATTCGATTCATTAAGGAAATAAATAAAACTGATTCGGGAACGGCTGCCGCGTTTCATTGAAAAAGCGGAAGAATGGGTGCCAGGCAATGAAAGGGTGCCAGGCGATGAAACGGTGCCAGGTGGAAAGAGGGTGAGTATGCAGTCACTCATGTGTATTCTTTGTATTCTGTAGGCTTGCACCAAGCGCCTTTGACATACATAACCACCTATCTTGTGGGTCTATCTCAACACTGTTGCTTATTCAAAAAAGGCAAAAACCATGTAGAATTGAGACTTATAGTACAACAAATAAAGTCACTGTATTTTCTATACCAGAGCTTGTCACAAAGAAAGGAAGCTGTCAAGAAGCAGAAAGCTGCGAGCAGCAGCCTTCATTCTGAAATTATTGAGGAGCACGAGCAAAAGGTAAATTTATTGGAGGATTTTTTTATTTTACGAGTAGTATCACTGGCGGCAATATATTGGAGCACATTATTTCTGTTGTCTACATTATTGTTTTTGTGCATTCTAAATTTTAGACTGCAGAGTTCGGCAGCATAAAGGATGCCCTGGCCCGAAAAGATAAAGAAAACAGGCGCCTGCGTAGGGAATTGCAGGCTGCCAATGAATTAAATAGGCAGCTTACGAGGGCCCTGCTGGAGAAAGTTGGTAAGCACCTTTGGTTTTATTTTTGTGAGTCGGTTGGCGTAATACATTAAACTTCAGTGAATTACTCAATTCATGCTGTACTCAGATGCGTCTCTTAGCACATATTGACCCTTTGGTCTCACCGAGCATCAGGTATGGTTTCACTGATGGAGCACAGGTTGAAGGAACGCAGGCAGGGCACAGGCAGCAGGAGTAGAAAGAGGCAAACTATTCACTTATTTATAGCATGGCTCAAGATGGAGACAAAGAAGTCACGTTATCTCTCCTTGAGGTTTTTCGTCCACTCTTGCAGACTGCATTTTTGGCCGGTGGTCACGATATCCCTCATCCAGCAGAGTTTTGACCTCTGAAGCCATTAGCAGCAGGTTTCAGTAGGCGTTCATGTAGAAGCGCAAAAAACAGGGACAAAGAAGGACTGGACAACACGAGCACTTCGTGTTGTCCAGTCCTTCTTTGTCCATGTTTCGTGTTGTCCAGTCCTTCTTAGTCCATGTTTTTTGCGCTTCTACATGATTGCAATGCAACAACTCGCCCAAAGGTCTGTACTCCTGTGCAGTAGGCCTCCTAGTTCCCCATCATACGAGTCCCAGGCCCATGTACTGTGCGATGTCGGTGCACGGTAAAGAACCCTAGGTGGTCAAAATTTCCGTAGCCCTTCCCTACGGCGTCCTTTATAGCCCGTGTTCGTTTGGGACGTAAACAGCCATAAACCAAACCAAACCAGTTCGACATCGTCCGAGGGAACAGATTCCCGGGAGGTTCTCCTTCAAACTGGCCACCCTCTGGGCCCACAGGTCACCCAGAATATGGCCCAGAATGTTCTCTGAGCAGCACATAAGGTTCTTCTCTCCCACATGCCGAGGCCGCCCAATTTTCTCATCGTCGCACTGTCACAGTAGCTGTGTGACCTCTCAAAGAATCTTACCAATAGCCATTTTTTAGCAGAGATACGCAGATGCATGAAATAGAGGAGGGCGTGAGTTTGAAAAAAATGGTGGATGATGTAGCGTGGTTAGGCCAAATTCATATTAGCTGCACTAGCACTCCTGTTTTTAGTTTCGGTTCAAGGCTCGGTTTTCAAGGTCAAGGTGGCATAAGTGAAAGATAGGCGAAATTGTTGAGTGAGGGCATATTGCTAGCGTACTAAAACTGGTGGAGACACTTAAGCTCTGCCTTAAGGGTATGACACGACAGTGCTAATGAGTTATTGCCCAAATATGCGGATTGTTTGTACTATATTTTACATTCATAGATCACTAGGAATCTTGATACCATTCTTGGCACAGTGGTTAAGCAATGCGCCACTGCCTTGTGATAGCACATGCTGACACTGGTGGGGCTTGAGAGCCCCAGAGCAACTTCTCGTGACAAACCATTAATGGAATTGCCACGGTAGGCATGATGGGATTGGGACTGACGGAAGCCAAACCAGCGAGTAGATTCTGTAGTGGTAGCACACTACAAAATACCGGAACTGGCTTGCAAACTTTGGCAGTCCCAAGAAGTTTTAGGGAGAAAAGCCTCCGAAACAACAACCCAAACACTGGGGCCTTGCCGAGGGCTTCTCAGCTGGCGATTTATGATGACGGCTTTCGTCAATTTAGTTCCTTCGTTAGCACTTGGACGTCTGCTGTGCGATGGGCGCGGAAGGCTCAAGGTACAGCCACAAAGCCTCTGCTTATGGAAAAATGGGCCGTTTCCTCTAAGATGAGCACAATAACACATGCCTTGGAAGGACAGGAAATAGAAGTTGTTTGTTTCTCAGCTTGCTCGAACAGATGCAGTAGTTGCTTCCAGCCTGAGTACTCGCTTTGTCATAAAGATTTAGTATTCACGAGGCGCTGCAAGTATAAATATAAAGTGCAGCAAATTTTTGGCATTTTTTGGCCTAATGATTGCTTTAATATTCCTGGCAATGCTCAAACTATGCTCCCCTCTTTACCTCAATCTTGCTTCATGCAAATAAACTTGCGGACATTTAGTGGCATATTTGAAGGGACACTGAGGACAACTTGATGTTGGCCTCTATGAATAGATTGCTGAATTATAATGACAAAGATGCACTTTCACTGTAAAAGGAGCTTTTATGAGCTAGGAAGGGAGAAATGAAGCCATTTTCGGACACTGTTGTACCTTTTATGTAACAAGGGGCCTTTCTTTGCCACACTTCTTTGTCGTTCCACAGTGCTTACTTTTTTATGTATTTCAATAATCGCAGATGAAATAGCGAGCTACGTTCGAAAGGGCCAGCAGCGTGGTGAGGTCATTGCAGAATATATTATGCCTCCCTCTCTGGACCCAGGTAACACTTATGATATTCCCGAATATCTTGTCAAATTAGAGCAAACTGTAAACAATGTTTCGTTTGATATGTTTGCAGGCGCACAACTTCCCGAGGTGATGCTGACGGCCACGACAAGTGCTACAGGTGCTACAGGTAAATCTTTAACTGCTAATTTTTATTTCCGGCTCCCTGAAACATCACCAGTACAGACATATGAGAACAGGTGAATTAGCTGAGGCCACTCCTTAGGGCCAGTATTCTTACTTTATCCCTTGAGCAGTGGATAACAATATTATAAAACAATAATAAAAAAGGAATACATTATGCCTCCCTCTTTGGACCCAGGTAACACTTATGATATTCCCGAATATCTTGTCAAATTAGAGCAAACTGTAATCAATGTTTCGTTTGATATGCTTGCAGGCGCACAACTTCCCGAGGCGATGCTGACGGCCACGACAAGTGCTACAGGTGCTACAGGTAAATTTTTAACTGCTAATTTTTATTTCCGGCTCCCTTAAACATCACCAGTACCGGCATATGAGAACAGGTGAATTAGCTGAGGCCACTCCTTAGGGCCAGTATTCTTACTCTATCCCTTGAGCAGTGGATCCCTCAAAGCATTCACTGATTTTCTGAAGCACTGTAAGGTGGTGTTGAATTCAGGTGCAAACCAAAGCCTTCTTAGATCAGCTGTGAAAACTGCCAGGGGGCCATTTTTGGTCAACTTTTCTGGGAAAAAGGTGCACATTAGAATCAAGTAAGTATGATAATTGGGCAACATTGAAGTATAACAGCAAATGAACGAACACCCGCCAAATTATAAAAAAAGGAAACGGCTGACGTTTTTGGGCCTGTCCGGGTCCTCTGCTCATTGGGAATACTATAGCACATGGTTGGCTAAGAAAAGAAATTCAAAGAGTGACTGACTAGTGTTTTGGGAGCCATTGCCAATCTCTCACGGGAAATAAGAGGACTGATCTGTAGCAGGCACTGTGCGGTATGTAGGAAGGGAAGCTCAAGAGAGGCCCTTTCTCACTGAGTTGCACGATAAAAAGTGTGCTGGAAGTCGCATGTTTTTCTAAGGACTACTGGGATTCTTTGACCGGCGGCAGAGCCAATATTGTTCAGCGTAGCATTGTCTTTTTCAACATTGTCTGCTGTGCATACACACTGAAACAGTGGCCAACAAGCAAGGAGGAGCACTCATGTTCGGCTTCAAAAAATGTGACTTAACGGCCTCTCAAATTCTTTTTTTGCTCCATCTTGTGTGGTAAGGCGCGATATGGCAATAAAGGCATTCATGCTCCCATTGAGCAAGAGACGCATGCGGGCATTGGCGAAAGGCTGCGCACATCACTAATCATCCTATGCCTAGCTGCTCCAGTCTGCACTGCTGAAGCTCTGTGCTGTACAGTGAAGCGAATATCCTCTGTAAAGGGGTAATGATACAGGCACGAGGCATTAACTTTCTTCTGGAACTTTGCACTGCGGTTGTGATGTGCTCAGGAAACGTTCTAAATTGGTGAAGGCAATGCATAGATCGCTGGGACATTTGCATTTCAGGTTTTAATTGCCAAAGTGCTTGCCTGTGTTTAATTTGCTATATTTTCATTAGCCAGAAATGCAGTGAAGTGGTGTACAGTATTTTTTTACAATGGTTTTGTTTGTTTAGATGTTGACTCGGTCCTAGCTTGCGTGTCTCCAACTGAAGCTGATGTACATTGTGGTGAGTGTTGGATTTTTCTTGATCCATTAGTGAGCAGTTCTGAGATTGGTTGTTTCATGGTGACTCAGCCCCGCCTTCTACATCTCCAGAGGAAGTTGCTGTACCTTGTGGTGAGTCTAGTATTTTGCTCATTCATTAGAGACCCATTCATCCAGCAAATTTCGGAAGAAAAAACAATTGTGCAATTGTTCACCATAAAATGAATTTCCAACTATGCTGAAAAAAGCTCTCTGAACCATTAAAATCAAGCACACATGCTTGTTTTGATTTATTTGCATCATTTTCTTTTACAATGAAGGCTCGTTAAATCTAACCCGAATGGGACTGGAAAATTATTCGAATTAAGCGAAGTTCGAGTTATCGAATGGCAGCAAGAATGAGCGGTCATTGCGCCCTATCACACGTCCTGAATTCTAAGCAGTCACACCTAGACTCATTATCACGATCTAGGCGCTACTATAAGTTTGTGGCGGGCAATTCTGAGAATCAAATTCATGCGGTCCTGATGGCAAATAAAATTGATTGGCCAGTTATGCACCAGAAACAAGTACTAAAATGCATACGCGTAAGCAGCAAGCTTTAGTGCTAGAATATAGGACACTATTTATGCTCCAAAGCATGTTTATTTATGGGGAATGGTTTTCAAAATTAAAAGTAATCGGTGATGTGCATTTGCTTGTGTTCCTTCTGCTGAGGCTCCATCAGCATCATTTGGAGCTTGCCCAAGAGCTCCAGTGCAACGTCAGAGTTCTCATTGGCAGAGAAGTAGCGTGCTGCAACATCGAGTGCCGACACTACTTCACATGCGAGTAGAACCTAGAAAGCTTTGTTTCCTCTTCTCCTTTTTTACTGGAAGAGCACTGCCCGCATCCTGCACAATCGGCGAGTTGCAGAAATCGTGAAGTCTGCTACCGTGCACAGTGAATACTCCTTAACCATGGTGACTAGACCTGTTTTGGCTGAAGAAATTGTTTGCAGCACTGGAGACTTAGGGAGGCACAGAAACGTTGCACATCTTTTCTGCACGCTCCTGCTGTATGTTGTGATAAAAGGATTAAGCACACCCGTGCTGAGCCATTACTTGCGATGGGAGATGAAGTAGAGCTGTTCCTACCTGCTGCTTGTCACATGCATGTGGGGCATAAGGCGATCATCTCCAGCACTGCACCCAACTTCTGCGTTCAGGGCAACACGTGCCATGACGGAGTTCTTGCTTTGCTGGGTAGCTGACTTCCAGGTTTCTGCAGCCCATCATCGAGTTATGATCATGGTTTCTGAGTTGGCCAAACTGCATTTCATGTCAAAAGTGTGATGTCTTCTGACCTCAATATGTGCAGAGGACACTACTAAAGCAAAGGCTCCTGCTACCCTGCCACTAAACACACTTGATGCCGTGAATGGACAGGTGAGCATGTACATGTTTATTTCAGTAGCAAGAGATTGCAAGTTGCATATCATACTAAACCCATTTCATAATAAGTCGTTAAGACTGCTTTGTTTTGTTGCATAGGGGTGCATAAAAAATGCTTTCTTTCCTGGAAGCACAGCTGACAATTCTGTTGGTTCTGGCAGCTTTTGCATAAAGGCACACTAGGCTGGCTACTGTCACTTGCCACTGTCATTCCTTGATGAAAAAGAAGACGCACAACATTGTTCTGGCATGTTTGTTGCTGCAGCCACAGGATGGCTTGCCTTGGGGCGAACACCGTGATTGCTGCCTAAGCGGCCATTCGGTGGTATATTGGCTACCAGCGATGCAAAGGAGAGTCAGTTGCTGTTTGATTAAAACTTCTTTCTGGGCGAGTTGGTGCATTCTGAACCTAAGAAATGTAACAGCCCTAACTCATGCATCCACAGAACGAGAGGAGAAATACGAGGCACAAACGCCGACTGTCAACTTAAATTTTATTGATGGAAGGCAGGCACCTTATACAGGCAAGGAACAGGTGGGAAAAGGATGGCAGCAATACAGCTGGGGATAACTACAGCATCGAAGAATGCACACGCTAGCAAGCAGTATAAGAAAATCAATCCATACCAAAATACGCACAAAAAAGAAAATTGCTGGCCACTTGTCAAAAGTTGACCTCTGGAGCAAAGAACAATAAAGAGTGGTGCTAATGCACCTACTGCCATATTTCTTATATGGTATGCTTCCAGGTTGACATGCACTGTCTTGTCGGCACTCTTACCGAGAATCTTGGTCTCTGAGCGGAGCCACGCACCCTTTGCACTTCCTAACCTGCATGCATAACCAAATGTGTGTACTTGTCCTTTAAATCACTTAAATTTTGGGCATGCTCCCCCAGACGTTCCCCGATGCACCGGCCAGTTTGGCTGACAAAGCTTTCCACATGTCCAGGCAATGGCGTAGGCCACTCATGTGTAACACTTGAACTGAGTTTAATGTTTTACCTGGCATACACATTTTTTGGAACTGAAGCGATTTAAAGAGGCGAGTACATAGGTTTGGTTGTGCACGTTGGTTAGTGCAAAGGATGCATGGCTTGGTTGGGAGAGATCTGGATTCTCTTTAATAGTGCAGACAAAATGGCGTGTCAGCTTTGAAGTATACCATGTAAGGCAGTAGGCGCATTAGCAGCCTGCCTTTATAACTCTTTGCAGTAGATGTCGGCTTTTAGAAGTGGCCAACAAAATGTTTTTTTCCTTTGTTTTGGTTTTTCTTATGTTGCTTGCTTGTGCTTACATTTTTTTGTGGCTGTTGTTATCCCCGACTGCATCGCTCCCATTTTTTTCCCATCTGTTCCTCACTGCTATACGGCGTCTGCCTTCCATCAATAAAATTTCAGTTGACAGCCAGCGCTTCTGTCTCGTATGTTTCTCCTCTCATTCTGTGAATGCATGTGTTAGCACTGTTATATTTCTTAGACAGTTGCTGTTGCTGGTGCAGCAGAATGTCAAAATTGCCTGTTGCAGGCACGTAACCAAGATTGTCAACACTTTTACATGCAACTCATGTCTTTAATGCAGCTTTTGCATCTCCAACCACGTGTTAACATGCGCTGTGGAGAAAAATGTCCATGAGGACTGACAGACAGAAAAACTATTTCTGCAAGTGAGTTTTAGACCCTGCTGGGTCCCTGGGCCACTGCGCGGTCCCGCACTGCATAATGTAGATCATGTCGGGACACGACGTTGGCAGCCCGAGTCAACGCAGCAAGCTGCGATGTCAAGTCTGCAGATGTGAGCAAGACCTCCCAGTCCTCTCAGCTCGAGATGCCGTGCTGTCCCTGCGGGGGAGGGTCAGTAGGGCAGCCGAAAAGGATGTGGGGGAGTGTGGCCTGAGGGTCACTGCATAGGGAGCATGCAGGGGACGTGTCACAATAGTGGGATAACAGCTGAGGGGATGACAGAGAGCGGGTCTGGAGGCGTCTGAAGACGATCTGTTGGAAGCACGGTGCAAGAATACTGAGGTGTTGACACTGCGCCCGCTGGAGCGTCCCGATTATGTTCGGCCACGGCGGAGTGCGCCATGCAGTTTGGCTGCAAGCCGACAGATGGCACCGATGTCAGTGGGCCCAATTGAGTGGTTCTGGCGCCTTGAGATTCCGCTGCCCAAGCTCGATTTTCGCTTTGGTGGCATGAATTCAATTCAAAACACAGAAGAAATTCGTTGCTTAAAATTAAAATCAGTAGTGTAGCAGTCATAAAATTTTGTTTGCATGAAATTATCTTGTTCAAAGCGGTTAATGATATGAGCTCAGTCGAGCAGCACTCGAAGCTCATTCACGTTTCGCTTCCTCGCTCAATTCATGCTTCATTCGATCTAATCATAGATCTAAGCATAATAAAGATAAGTGGGGGTCCTCGTGCCCTTTTACGCTCACAAGGGCAGAAAATTATTGCACCGGAAAGTTTTTGCTTGACGCTTATCGTTGCTTCTTCACTCTGTATGAAGACCGTTCAAACATTGTTTCGTTGAGTGGGCTAATTTTCAAGATGCAGAGCACTAGTATAGCGAAGCTATTTACAACTCGTGTTAGGTAAAAACTTTCTCACGCTGGGAATGTATCAGACGGGATGAAAGGGTGCGTCGTATCGTGTACCATAACCCAACGCAAAAGCTTGAGAAAAAAGCATTTTTATTCCGATGCAAATTATCATAGAGCGGGCACAATTTTCGATAAGCTCCTTTCCACTGGATGCTAAATGGCGATGCGGTGTATTTGTTGAAGCGCCATCAAGTGCAGGCATCAGAATGGCAGAGTCAGAGTCAAATTGCTGTCGCATAACCGATGGCTACAAGGCTGTTCCCTTATTTGCAGGCATCACAGCATGCAAGGAAGCTTGGAGAGGCTGCATCGCCCGGTTGTTGTCGACCTTCGGCTGACGTAGCTTGGATGCTTACGCAGGAGGATTCCTCTTCCGGGGTGGTTTTCTATGTCTCTGTGGCCGTGTAAGATGTCCTGTGGCCGTGTGAGATACTTAGGACAGTTCGGAAACCGATTTTTCGGAATCGAAGGAACCCGGAAAATGGTCCGAATAATCGAACAGACCGAAAAATCCGTGAACTACAAAAACCACTTTATTGAGATGAAGTCGGCTTAAAAACGTCACTGATTTTACCTCGCGACAAATTTCTCTTGCTGGCGACGATTTGCGCCTGTATTTGCTCCAAACTTGTGCTTTCACTGTATACGCTAGACAGCAAGGTCACTACATTTAGTTGGAATACTTCCCACACTTCTTTGATGGACCCGGCAGGGCCATGTTGTCCACAACCCGAGTGTGCACCACACTGCTCGTCAAACACACGCAAAGATAAGGCACTTTTCATTCAAAGAGGCGGAACCGCCGGACGCAATCACAAAACGGCGAACGGATGTAACTTCGTGAAGACTGAGCGCCACTCGGTCGACGCGGTCAGAGAAACCTAAGTGACAAAACGATGAATGGCAAACGTATGAGACCCGCCACGGCGGCTTAGTGGTTAGGGCGCTCGGGTACTGATCCGGAGTACCCGGGTTGGATCCCGACCACGGTGGCCGCGTTTCGATGGAGGCGAAACGCTAAGGCGCCCGTGTGCTGTGCGATGTTAAAGATCCCCAGGTAGTCAAAATTATTCCGGAGCCCTCCATTACGACACCTCTTTCTTCCTTCTCTCAGTCCCTCCTTTATTCCTTCCGGCCGAGATGCGAGATAGCTCCTGCACAATTTCCTTCCCCCAACAACCAATTTTCAATGTATGGGACAAGCAATAATTGCCCGTGACAACGTCGGCGACAGAAACAAGTTGACAGCGATGACAATCTGGCTGCAACCTCGAAGTGTCGGAGATCGCAGGGACCTCTACTGGCAACAATTAGGTACCGAAAGTATGTCAAGCCAATCCAACTGCACCGTAAATCCACCTCAATCCAAGATGGCACCTTTTGTGCCGGCGGAAAGCCGATAAGATGGCCGATTTTGGCCCGCAGGTCACTGAAATTAGTCCGAAAAATCGAGCTTTTGGACTTTTGATATCCGAAATATCCGTCGCGAATTTGTATGTGCTTCTATGGGGTGACTGACGGTGCCTCATTGAGGTCCGAAATATCCTACAAGACCGAAGTTTTGCAGTCCGAATTACCCGTCGGCTACTGTAATGTAGGAACTGCATCTCTGGAAAACACGGGCATTTCTTCCGCTTAAAGTAGCACTTTTATCGAGCTCGGCATAATATGCCCGGGATATTGCATCCTCTGCAAAATGCTTGGCGCAGACATGGTCAGTGGACATTAATGTCTGGTCTGCACTAGGAATCGCACGGCTCCAAACGAACATTGTCGGACGGAGCTTTGAATAATGGCACACGCTCCGCACATGTCTGGTAGCCCGAATTGCAGTTCGGCACGAAGCACTTTCTTCCCATTGCGCTGCACTCACCTGCTGTGGGCTACTCTGCCGACGATAGCCAAACACAAGGTCTTGGTGCAAAATAAAACAACTTGTTAAAAACAGCACAGCAGCGCAGCTGCACACTCCGAAATGTGCCAGAAGCACGTGCTCAGTGCCGCGCCACGCCGGACTGAGCCGCCCAGCGCGGGCCCGCCTTTCGCATCACCCTCTAAGTTAGCGACCGGTTCCCATGCCAACACTTCCCTCTCCCCCCGAACATACTGTGGCCGCGAGTGGGCGGTGCTCTTGGGCACGGCGGGGGGAGAGTGTCAACACCTCTATATGCTATTCTTAAACCGTGGTTGGGAGTGTGTAAGAGAGGGGTGGGGAGACGGGTAAGTCCGATGGTCCAAACGCGGTATTTGCGTGAGCTCCGCAAAGGTGTGCGCCCACTCCCTTGATTGATTGTTGTGGAAGTGCAGCTTTTTCTGGCTTCATTGCTGGTTTTTCACGGCTGTGCTGCTCAGCTAGGATGTGTTTTCATGGTCAATATTGCTTTTCGTTGTTTCCTCTTCCTTGCTGTGGTGACCTCTAAATTGGTGTCCCCAAATTAACATGTATGGAAAATACTGATAAGGTAGGTGAGGATCTGGAATATGGAAGGTGGCTGAACGTTCCGGCGTTAGGTGTGCCCCAAACATCTTGGCAGGACTCCTGTGCCATGTTTCCTCACATTATTCCGTGTCGCCGTGGATATCACAGCCAGTGCACTTCTGCGAAAAGGTGCATACACGTTGAATAGGTAGCATGCTTTCACTGTCACTTTGTGCATCGTCCTCTTGATCGATGTCTGTTTCTGTCATTTGTGTTTTATTCAGACCTTGCCATCGGCTGTTACCATTCACAAGGTACACTGGAAGACTGCTTCATTGCCCTCGCACTGCTTGTGACTGTGACTGTGTCAGCGTTTTCGAACCTCTGTACAATTGTCATAAAGTGCTGTAAGGAAAAATGCGACTGATTGTTCTTTAATGACTGCAGGTGCAGGTACTCCCGGGATTTATCATCACGGAGGCCAAGTGGAATTTCCTGCTGCAAAATTGATCCGATGCGAAATTCACACTTGAAATGGCACGTGTAGTTTGGTCGCGGGAGGAGGCTGCTGCACGCAGTCTCACCGGCGAAGCATGCAGGAGCATGGCAGGCTCGTTGAGAAAAATGCCTGCCACACCGAAGAAGGTAGAGGCAGTTGCAAGTAAGCACACTTTGGAAGTTGAAGTCCTACGGTGGGCACTATTGCATCTTTGTTCCCCCTTTTTTATTGTTTTTATTCAATCTTTCTCTTCAATCCGTACAACTTTTTCTGATGTCACAATGCATCCTTTATAAGAATATTGTGATGGCACCTTGGAAATAATTGTTAGTGTGTGCGTGTGTCGTCCTTTCTGAGAAAAATTAATAATTCACGCAGTGATCGAGGAACTATCCATTGACTGCGAAAGCATTAGTGAGCAGTGCCAAATCTATTATCATTCTGGCAAAATAAAAAGCCTCCGTGCACAGCAGTCTAGTGCAGTAACAGCATATTTTTTGTCCTTCTAATCGCTCTCGGCATGTATGTGCCTTCCATGTTGATACATTTGTTATCTTGCACGTGGCTGTGCCGTGTCCTGTGTAGTTCCATGTTGACAAAATTTGCCCAAAATGTGCCAATGTGGCTGCGTAAAAATAATAGTTTGATTCAGTTACAATTGGTGTTTGAGCATTCTGTTAGACCTCATACTATTCTGCTCGTGATACAGTAAGAGCTCGTTAATTCAAACTCTGTTCATTTTAACTGTTGCCTGGGTTCTGGCACTGCCCTGTGTATTTCAGTGGGGGAAACTCGATATTTCGAACAAGTTGGCATCTGCAAAAATTATTTCGAACTAGGAGCTCATGGCTGACATCGCTCCACATAGGTAGAAGTTGACCCACAGTGGTTACAGTGCGCTGCAAATTTACTAGAGATGTAAAGCAATAAAAAATTAAAAAAAACCAAGCGCATGATGTTGGTGCAGCCCGCACTCCGGTGCTTGCCATAGCAGGTTTTCGCTGCAGAAACACTCGCCTGTGCTGCTAATGCTTCGGCACAAGCCGTTCCTGGTTTTATTTGTGCCGTAGTCCCTGCGTCACTATCACATGGTGTGCACAAAGCAGTTCGGCCGCCACTGTCATGCTCTTTGTGCCGCAAACTACACGGACAGCGGTGTGGAGACATTGAAACCCTTGAGCGGCACCGATATAATTGAGATTGCATGCTGTCAGCAGACGCCACAGGGCTCTCCGGCGGTGAGAAGGACCGACAGTGATGAGTCAGACAGCAGCGATGGCCTATGCCACTGTCAGGTGCATGTGAAGAATGTCAGTGCTTGATGTTGCAGCATGCTACTTCTCTGTCAGTGAGAACTCCGAGTTGCGCTGGAGCTCTTGGGCAAGCTGCAGTTGGTGCTGAAGGCGTCTCAGCAGAAGAAACACTAGCAAATGCTGATCACTTATTACTTTTAATAGTGACAACCCTTCCCTGTAAATAAACGTGTTTTGGAGCATAGATGCTGTCGTCTTTTTCAGCATTAAAGCTCACTACTCACGTGAATGCATCCCAATACTTGTTCTTGGTGCATAACGCATGAATTCTCAGAATCGCTGCCACTAACGTGTAGTAGCGGCTAGCTCGCGATGTGTGACTGCCTGTGTCTGCTTCGGGTGCTACCTGTGTAGTGGGCGCAACGACCGCTGACTGTAGCGCCCATTCGATAATTGGAACTTCGCTTAATTTGGACATTTTTCCGGTCTTCTTCGAGTTCGAATTAATGAGATTTTACTGTATTTCACTCTAAATGCCATTATGATACAGCCGCACATTTCTTTCTAATGAGCACTGCATGTTTTGATGCTGTTTACTGCTAATTTTTGTCCTGTGTGTGTTGATAAATTATTCATAGGCCACATTTTCTGAAAAAGATGAAGTTGGGACCCAATTTGTGTTATCTGCACTGCTCTTTCAGATTGCTTGCAGAAATACGTGGAACTGCATCCTGCTGCCGAACCACCTGTTCATTCGAGGGTTGGGGCAGCAAGGAAGTATTTGCGCAGCTTTTTCACGGAAGCCGATCGACAGGGAAAGCGCGGCAAAGCAGTAAAAACCAAAATCCGCTGCTGAAGTTTTGAAAAATGCATAACTTTCTTTTGCAGTCATGTGGTAGTGCTCGGATGGTACCTCGTAGTAAATTTATAATAAACCAGTCGTGAGCTCTGAACCTCAAAAATTGGTGTGCTTCCTTTTACTGCTACATGTCACCTCAAGAACAAACACATCCAATGGCTGAAGTGCGGCTCGTCCGTCACTATTCCAGCATTCAGCTTGCCGGCATAGTGGCTTGCCATTATGCCGGCAACATGGCTTGCCATTATGCCGGCAACCAGCTTGCCATTATGCCACCAACCAGCTTGCCACTATGCCGGCAACCAGCTTGCCATATGCTGGCATAATGGTTTGCCATTATGCCGACATTCAGCAGTTCCCACTACCATAATCCATCAAGATTGTGGCTTCCACTTCATCCACCATTGGCCAGATTTCTGACAGGAACAGATCAAATTGATATTCAGTATGGTGGATAAAAATCATTTTGCACAGTATTACATGCACATCTTCCAGGAAATGGTTTATAACCATATGCAATGCTAAAATGTGCAATGCTTGAAATGTCAGCAAATTTCTTTTGCTATTAATATCCCTAACCATAATAACCATAAATATCCATATTAGGAATAACCGAAAGGTACATGATCCATGAAAAAAATTGACACCTAAATTTATTGCGTGTTCTCTTGTGTCAAAAGATGCGTTAAATAATAAAATAGATTACCAGGTGGTATTTGCCTACAACCCCGCTAAATAATTTACGATTGCATTTCTTCTCTCATGGTGTTTTGGTTTCATCGACCGAACGCCGACTGTCGTCAAGTTGATGTTTTGGTCACATGATGCAACTAGAAAAACTAATACAATAGCTGATATGTAGCTTTAATTCACTACATTTGTTCCGGCCTCTTTCAAGACCTGGAATGACAAAAAATATAACCAATTTCTTACGCCTTTTGTGACAAACACAAACTGCACGTCAAAGTCTTCGTTCGGCTGATGAAACAGAAACAGCGTCAAGAAGAAATTAAATTGTAGAAAAACTGCAGATTGCGCTAGTTGGTGTTGATGCATAGTGGTGGCTCAAAAGCGCAAACACACGCGGACCATGTAAGAGAAGAGACACACACGCCAGCGCTGAACTTCCAAAAAAAATTTTATTAGGTAGAAGCACGTCGTTTATATACACACGAAAAAACAGCGCATATGTGCAGTGTCAAAAAGACTCCTAGTGCTAGTACAAGGAAAAAACCGCTTTAAAAGCACGTGTGTATCTGCAGAACCGCTACCCACTATGTAGCATATTGATGCCTCGAAGCGTACTCACGCACCCATTACTCTTTCTGATATTATGAAACGCCTCAGCTACTCCTCTAGTGCTCTGGTCAGAATGAGCGAACAAGACGTCAGTATCATAAAAGAACGGCGTACATTTCAATGTGAAACACTGCTTAGCTAGTTAGTTTCTTTCTTAAAGAATTGGTGTGCTCCATGAGTCACACGTTAACGCAGCGGTCAGTCTGGCCTATGTAGGTAAGGCCACATGACAGGGGGATTTCATACACTGCGCCAGTCTTACAGGGAACATCTGTATTTTCATGATTTATGTCGCAAGAATTTCTTCTGCGGCTTTCATGCCTTCTTTGAACCTCCGTCCCCACTCTTTCTAGCTTGTTAGGAGCAGGGAACAGAACCTTTACCCTATGCTTCCTTCCTACTGTTTTAATACGGTGCGACAGTGTGTGGACTTAAGTTATAACCACTACCTTTCCTCTCCCTTCTTCTGAACCCTTTTCCAGCCCCTAGGTACTTGCAGATGATTTCAGCGCACGGAGGATTTTTCTGCACTCGAAACGAGAACTGATTCCCGGAAACCAGCTTCCCTACATCTGTCTGCACTGGCTAAGAGACTGGGCATCATTTTATGATATTTGTTTACTGCCATGCCTAAGCATTTCGCAACAATGCCACTTTTTAAAAGCTTTGAATGAAAGGACCTGTATTTCAAAAGTGGAATTTCACTCCTAGAGGAATACTGCCAACAGACTTGGTGGGGTTCGAAAGATAATTTTAAATCAAGAATTTGAAGACTGTTTCTTGAGGGACTTCATGTGTGAACATCAGCCCCGACCCATTACATAGAAAAACTTCAAGAACATTTGACACAAATTTGGTATTCACTGACCTAGCCCGCACCAGGTAATCGTTCATATAACGAAAAATGCGTATGCAATAACCGGCTAGATCAGTCTCAACTTTCATATCAACCCGGCTAAAATAAATGTTACTGAGAATGGGAGCTACCTTGGCACATATGCACACACCCGATTTTTGCTTATAAAGTCGACAATCCCACTCAACAAGCGCGTTACTCAGGTAGTAAGATAACAGTTCCAGAAAGGATCCTTTTGTGATTCCACACTCAATTTGGAACATACATTCATCGTTGTCGTCTGTAATACAATGCTGAATATACTGGATTAGTTCAATGTGTGGACAAGAATAAAACAAATCAAACACATCTGCGCTCAAACCATCACATAGTGCAGGGCTCTCATTTCGGAGGAAATCAGCCACTGCCTCAGAATTAGGTACGAGAAACGGATCTTTTACGCGAAGTGACGACAAATGTCTGCGAAGATAGGTAGACACAAACAACTACCAAGAATTGTGCTCAATGACGCTTGCCCGAAAAGGAACATTAGGCTTATGCATCTTAGCACTAAAGAAAATTTTTAGCACCAAGCGTTCAGCTTCCTTCACTTTCTTTGCTATACCTTCTAACTTAAAACTTCCGAAGTAAAGTCACCGCCTTATCTGAACACTCGGTGCTAGAAATTTTCTTTAGTGCTAAGACGCACAAGCCTAACGTTCCTTTCCGGGCAATCGTCTTTGATCAGAATTCTTGGCAGTTGGTTGTGTCTACCTATCTTTGCAAACATTTGTCGTCACTTCGCATAAAGTACCTGTTTCTCGTACCTACTTCTGAGGCAGTAGCCGATTTCCTCCGAAATGAGAGACAGACACGATGTGATGGTTTAAGCGTATATGTGGTTGATTTGTTTTATTCTCTTCCACACTTTGAACTAATCCAGTATGTTAAGCAATGTATTACGGAGTACAATGAATGCGTGTTCCAAAATGAGTGTGGAATCACAAAAAAAGGTTCCTTCCTGGAACTGTTATCTTACTACCTGAGTAACACTCTTGCTGAGTGGGATGGTCGGCTTTATATGCAAAAATCGGGTTTGTGCATAAGTGCCAAGGTAGCTCCCATTCTCAGTAACATTTATCTTAGCCGGGTTGATATGAAAGTTGAGACTGATCTAGCCGGTTATTGCATACGCATTTTCTGTTATTTGGACGATTATCTGGTGCTGGCTAGGTCAGTGAATCCCGAATTTGTTTCAAATGTTCTTGATGTTTTTGCACGTAATGGGTCAGGGCTGAGGTTCACACATGAAGACCCTCAAGAAACAGTCTTGCAATTCCTTGATTTAAAATTGTCTTTCAAACCCAACCATGTCTCTTGGCAGTATTCCCCTGGAAGTGAAACGCTCCTTTTGAATTACAGGTCCTTTCATTTAAAGCTTTTAAAAAGTGGCATCATTGCAAAATGCTCAGGCATGGCAGTAAAAAATCTTATCATAAAATGATGCCCAGTCTCTTAGCCCGTGCAGACAGATATAGGGAAGCTGGTTTCCTGGAATCAGTTTTCGTTTCGAGTGCAGAAAAATCCTCCATGCGCTGAAATCGTCTGCAAGCACCTGGGGGTCGGAAAAGGGTTCGGAAGAACGGAGAAGAAAGGTAGTGGTTATGCCATATGTCCATAAAAAACTGTCGCACCAGATTAAAAGAGTAGGGAGCAAGCATCGAGTAAGGGTTCTGTTTTCTGCATTTAACAAGCTAGAAAGAGTGGGGGCGGCGGTTTAAAGAAGGCATGAAGGGCGCAGAAGAAATGCTTGCAACATAATACTGAAAATAGATACGTTACCTATAAGGCTGCCGTAGTCTATTAAATCCCTCAGTCCTGTGGCCTTACCGACATAGAGCAGACTGGCCGCTGCGAGAACGTGCGGCTCATGGAGCACGCTAATTCTTTAAGAAACTAACCTAGCTAAGCATTGTTTCAGGTGCAAATGTACGCAGTTTTTGATGACACTGATGTCTTGTTCGCTCATTCTGACCAGCGCACTAGAGAAGTTGCTGAGGCGTTTCATATTATCAGAAAAAGTAATGGCTACGTGAATACGCCATATGTTACATTATCGCTTCGAGAAATCAATATGCTACATAGTGGGTAGCGGTTCTGCAGATACAGGCGTGGTTTTAAAACGATTTTTACCTTTTACTAGCACTAGGAGTATTGTTTACATTGCGCATGTGCGCTGTTTTTCTGTGTCTGTATATATGATGTGCTTCTTCCTAATAAAAAATCAGTTGTAAGGTCAGTGCTGGTTTGAGTGTGTCGTCTCTTATTTGGTTTGTGTGTGTTTGCGGTTTTGAACTACCAATATTAAATTCAATTATAAATTATTTAGTGGTCGTAGATGTATATAGTGTCTAACGCATGGTCTGAAATAAGAAAACGCACAAGCAAAAATTTGGTACCTACAAACCTTTAAATTTGGATGGCTACTCAGTAATTGACAACGGAAGTGCCGAAAACCACACCATGTAGATGAAAAGTAGCTTTTTCCTGCAATTAGATACTGTGTTCACAAAATGTCTATAACCTTCAGAAGATTCACACGTACTCACCAACAATTACGCTGTACAGCCGTAGGTTCTTAAAAGCTTCTTTTCGCCCTGCCCCTTCAGTGTGTACCTGAGGGCCACAGGAGTTTTCACTACACTCTTCATAAGTTTTGTAGCCTCATCAGCTGTCTCATTCCCAATGAGTGCTAGCTTTTTGATCTGTAATAGATTATACAGATTATACAAAGTGAACTGTCATGAAAACCATGCAATGAATCTTTCATAAAACTCCCTCTTCGAGAAACCATGTGCAAGTCAACAAAAAATCAGAAGCATGTAGAACAGGATCACACAGAGGACTCAAACAAACCTATGATCACAGTGGTGTGACTCAGCATAATGATAAGAGAATTCTCTGTTGTCTTCTAAACGCCCATCTTTGCATCATATTAACTTCCTTTTATGCATGACTCAATGGCATACACTTCCCAAACAATAAGATAAGGGAAAAAAGTGAAGCCGTTACTTTAAGGTCACCCTGAACCATGACAAAATTGTTGTCTGGAGCTATATGAGTGATGTATGCACATAACCGTCAGCTGCCACTATGAACAGCAAGGCTAATGCTTGTGCTGATTTTTTGTAGTCAGCTAGATAATATCTACAGCAAATCCTCATTAAAATACAATTGTACAAAATGAAGCTTTCAGGTCTACAATTACAAACGCAACATTTGGCAATTTCGAAGTACCAACTTAATCTGGAATGGACTCACCAAGTGTAGAGGGCTCAAATTAAACTACAGCTGACCAAAACACTATGCATCAAAATTATATTAAAAGGAATCAATACGTTGCCAGTAGTTAATAGGCAAAATTGAACGAAATGTCACATACCGAGTCGAAGAAAACACCAGCCCGTTTCTGGTGTTTACACCAAACTGGCTTTTTAGACACGGGTTCTGGTGTTGTCGTGTCTGGTGCACCGACCAGACCAGGATTTTCAGACACGGGTCCTGATGTGGCGTAGTGTGGTGTGCTTTAGTGTGTTTTGGTCTGGTGTTCTGGGCTGTGACCCGGTTGTCTCATACCGGCTCTAGTGTGCTTTGGTTTAGTGTTTCCTGGTTTGGTCGGTGTGCCATTCGATTTGGTGTGGTTGGTTTACTGTAGAATGTCTTGATTGAGATGCTGTGAGTTTGGACATACTATCGTGAGAAAAATTAAGAGATCCATGCGAATGCATGCCAAATGGTGTAAAACGGAAAGCACTCCTGATGTCGAGACAGGTGCACTCCACCAATCTCCGCCAATCCACCAATCTCGCTGCGCCTGCCTTGAAGGCAGGAGCATTTCATCAGATGGCACCGGCACGCAGTTAGGCATAGTGTGGCACAAACTCGCAGTGTCGTAATTTTTCGAAAGATTGTACACTGGAGCATGCACATTAACACATCATTTCTGTTCTTGCCGAAGATGAACAGCAAGCGCGTATCATACAGAAAGAAAAAATGCTCACATGTGCTCAAAAGCATTCTTAGCTTCATTGGTAGACAAAATTGGCAGTATAGTCAAGATGGAGGCCCCTAGCATCATAGCGTGCATCTTTTCTGACAAAGTGGAATAGGTTGAATTTCCCTGGTAGCAGCTTGACTTCAGCTGTGTAGCCACAATGCGTGAACAACAAAACCAAATCACGAATTTGTGTAAAATACACTATAATAATCACAGTACAAAGACCAACCAGCAAATACTGCTATTAAATTGAGCTCTGTGGTGCAAACATATACTACACATTCAATGCGACTTGCAATGTCTCTGCAGTAAATCACCTGTCTTCTGCTTTATAGTAAATCAATGCTACTCACATAATGCACCCCACTTGCATTAATTTGCTTGAAATCAGTGTCTGGGTGAGCTAGTATTTCACATTTTCATTCACACAGTGCAGCGATGAACGCGCACAAGGGGGTAGACACCGAAAAACACTTTGAGGTGCCTCCTTCCTTGCCCCTGTTCGTCATCATGTTGTGCGAATGAAAGTGGGAATTATTGCGTTAAGTGTTTTTCTTTTGTATTCATAGCTAACTGCATATATTTACAACACAGCCGGGTATGCCTGCATCATAATCTGAATTCCTATAATATTTTGCGTTGCAGCTGATATTGAGCATGACCGTCCTTCTAACACAGTCAGGCTTTCTGAGACAACAGCACTCTAGCATCTCTGGTAATTTGATTCATTATCAGGCTCAGAGATAATAATACTTGGTAACCAAGAGAAATAAATTATATGGAAATTATACACCTGCAGAAAACAAAAAATAAGAGGAATTTAGGAATTAGAGAAATGATTACAAGATGCCCATAAAGATGGGCACAAAAAGAGATATGATGTAGTTCCACTAAAAAAATTATATTTCATGCAAATATATTGCAGGGTGACAAAATTCATGTATTGAGACTTTTTATGCACACAGGGTGCAGAACTATAAAGCACTGGCTGGCTGCATCTATTTAGAAGACCATTCTTCATTTGTTCCAAAATAGTGGCAGCAAAGCATAAAAAGCCTACTGCTGAAATTTATTTTCAGCTGAATGCCACATACAAAATGACAAGGCTGGAATATTATTGATTCGAAAGAAAACCTTAAACAAGATGCTCTGAACTCTGGCACTGGTAAAAACCCCACAGATGTGCAAAAAAAGCTGCCAGATTATTTTTTCTGCTCAATGTATTGAAACCAAGGCTGCCTGAGCGCACATCAGTTTTGTTTAGGTATAGCTTGCTATACATATCCTGAGCCTCTTGTGCAGTTCAGTTCACTGCATTACCATCTGGTCAACAGAAGCAGTTGTACAATGCAGTTCCAGTGGCAAGTGCTCAGGATGTGACAGCAGAAGGCAAAGAAAAGGTTCTCCACTAGGCTAAGCATAAAGGGCTGGGATAGTCGGTTCTGGGCAGAATTATGAGACATCATTCTAGCGCCCAAAAAATATGTCCGGTGTCCGTGGTGTCTATCCTCTTCGTTCGCGTATTTTTGTGCGCTGGAGTGATGTTTCATAATTCACTGAAGTGAAAAATGGATGCAGACACTTACACACATAAAAAAACCCACACTAGATTCTGCGTACTGTGCAATGCCCAATATGGTGCATAGTACGCCCTGTCTTCCAGTGAGATGCACTTATTTTCGCGCATCCACGCGTTAGGGTTCCAGTTATAAAAAAATGTCCATGTCCGAGTTGTTACGAGTTAAGTGAATAAGCTTAACCAGTTGACTGGTTCTAAGCAGGCAGGTAACTTGCAAGAGCCGCTTCTCACAGCAAGGGAGATAATAATGGCTTCAGACAACTGTAGTGCAGGGCTCCAATTTAATTTAGACCAAGTGGGATTCTTTAAAATTCGCTGACAATGCATGGCAGACCAGCACCTTTTCCAAAGTAGCAATGCTTACTGCCACACATATACAGAACACACAATTCGCATGATTCCTCCCAACATGTATGCAACAAAGTATTGCATCCGCTTCGAGCCATCTCTACAGGCCCCACTGGGCCGTCCCTGCTAAGTGTGAAAAAAGTGGCTAAGATATGCTTTGTCACATTCAATGCTACAAAATATTTTACACACCTATCCTAACCCAAACCAACCTAACCCAATCCAACCTAATCCAACCTAACCCAAACAAACACAACACAACCTAACCCAACTAAACCCAACCCAACTAACCTAGCCTAACCCAACCTACCGTAACCTATCCCAGCCCAACCTAACCTAAAGTAACCTAACCTTACATAACCCAACCCAAACCAACCAACACAACAAACCTAACACAACCCAACCTAATCCAACCAAACCTAACCTAACCTAACCCAACCTAACCCAACACAACCCAACATAACCTCACCTAAACTAACTTAACCTAACCCAACCTAAACAAAACCAATGCAACCTAACCCAACCTAATCCAACCGAACGCAACATAACCTAACCGAACCTATCGCAACCAAACCCAACCTAATCCAACCAATCCTACCTAACCCAACCCAACCCAAAACAAGTTAACCTTACCTAACCCAAGCCAACACAACCTAACCTAACCCAACAAAACTCACACTTACCTAACCCAAGCTAACCCAACACAACTTAACCTAACCTAACGCTGCTAAACCTAACCAAACCAAAAACCTAACCTACCCCATACCAACCTAAACTAACCGAAGTTAACCTAAGCCTACCCAAGCTAATCCAACCTAACCTACCCCATACCAACCTAAACTAACCGAAGTTAACCTAAGCCTACCCAAGCTAATCCAACCTAACCCAACCAAACCTAACCTAACCTAACCCAACCTAACCCAACATAACCCAAACCAACCTAACCTAACCAAAGCAAAACGAACGCAACCTAACCCAACTGAACTCAACATAATCTAATCGAACATAAGCAAAACCAACCAAACCCAACCCAACCTAACCTAACCCATCTCAATCTAACCTAACCTAACCTCACCCAACCCAAACTAACCTTACCTAACCCAAACCTCCCTAAACCATCCAAACCTAATCCAACCCGACCTAAGTTAACCCAACCCAACCAAACGTAAATTAACCTTACCTAAGCCAACCTAACCCAACATAACCCAACATAACCCAACCCAACTTAACCAAACCCAACCTAACCTAACCCAACCCATGCTAACCCACCCTAACCTAACACAACCCAACCAAACTTAACCTAACACAACCTAACCTAACCCAAACCAACCTAACTTAACAAAATCCAACCTAACCCAACCCAACCTAACATAACCTAACCCAACAAAACTTAACCTTACCTAACCCAACACAAGTTATCCTATCCTAACGCAGCCCAACCTAACCCAACACAACAAACCTAACCTACCCCATTACAAGCTAACCTAACCCAAACCAACCTAAGCCAACCTAACCCAACCAAATCCAACCCAACCTAACCCAAAATAAACAAAACCCAACCCAAGTTCACCTAACCGAACTTGACCCCACCTAACCCAACCTAACTTCAATTAACTCAGCCCATACTAACCTAATCAACCTAACCCAACCCAACATAACCTAACCTAACCAAGCCCAAATTAACCAAACCAAACCTTATCTACTTTAACCTAACCCAACCCAACTCAACCCAACCTAACCTAATCTAACCCAACCTAACCTAACCTAACCCAACCCAACCCACACAAACCTTACCTAACCCAAACCGATCCAACTTAACGTAACCCAACCCAACCCAACTGAACCTAACCCAACCTAACCTGACCCAACCTAACATAAAATGAACCTTACCAACATAACTTAATCTAACCTAATCTACGCTAACCCAACCTAACGTAACCCAACCAAGCCGAACCCAACCCAACCTAACGTAAATTAACCTTACCTAACACAACCCACAGCAACCCAACCTAAACCAACCTAACCTAACCCAACCTAACCTAACGTAACCCATCCCAACCCTATCCTTCCTAACCCAACCAATCACAACCGAACCTAAACCACCCCAACTTAACCAAACCCAACCCAACTCAACCTAACCCAACCCAACCTAACCCAAGATCACTTAAACCTAACCAAACCTAAAAACCTAACCTACCCCATCCCAACCTAACCTAACCGAAACCAACAAGCTAATCCAACCTAACCCAACCAAACCTAACCTAACCTAACCACACCTAGCCCAACCCAACATAACCCAAACCAACCTAACCTAACCTAATTTTACCGAACCTAACCTAACCTTACCTAACCTAACAAAAACCAACGCAACCAAATCCAACCTAATCCAACTGAACTCAACACACCCTAATCGAACATAACCCAAACCAACCCAACCCACCTAACCTAACCCATCCCAATCTAACCTGACCTCACCCAACCCAACCCAAACTAACCTTAACTAACCCAAACCTCGCTAAACCATCCAAACCTAATGCAACCCAACCTAAATTAACACAACCCAACCAAACGTAAATTAACCTTACCTAACCCAATCTAACCCAACATAACCTAAGGTAACCCAACCCAACTGAACCCAAACCTATCCTACCAAACCCAACCCAACTTAACCTTACCTAACCCAACCGAACACAACCTAACCTAACCCAACACCAATTAACCTAACCCAAACTAACCTAAACCAACCCAACATAACCTAACCTAACCCAACACAACTTAACCTAACCTAACGCAGCTAAACCTAACCAATCCAAAAAACCTAACCTACCCCATCCCAACCTAAACTTACCGAAACTAACCTAAGCCTACCCAAGCTAATCCAACCTAACCCAACCAAACCTAACCCAACCAAACCTAACCTAACCCAACATAACACAAACCAACCTAACCTAACCTAACCAAAACCAACGCAACCTAACCCAACCTAACCTCACCCAACCCAACCCAAACTAACCTTACCTAACCCAAACCTCCCTAAACCATCAAACCTAATCCAACCCAACCTAAATTAACCCAATCCAACCTAACCCAACATAACCTAATGTAACCCAACCCAACTGAACCCAAACCAATCCTACCAAACCCAACCCAACCCAACCTAACCTTACCTAACCCAACCTAACCCAACCCAACCCAACCTAACCTAACCCAACCCAACCTAACCTAACACAACCCAACCCTACTTAACCTAACCCAACCTAACCTAACCCAAACCAAGCTAACCTAACACAATCCAACATAACCCATCCCAACCTAACATAACCTAACCCAACAAAACAACCTTACCTAACCCAACACAAGTGAGAGGGCACGGCATCTGGCCTGCGGACAGCATGGCTCACCCGCTGCTGCTGTTTGTGCAGGTTCTGCCTTGGATTTTGCATGCGACGCCCACCCCGGTATCAACGACCAACATCACCGTGGTACAACCCCTGATGCTTTGCGCGGGCCACGTAACAAGCAACAACAAAATCAAGGGATATCGACCACGAGATGTGACGTCACCAGCAGCCGATCTACTTAAGGAACGACGCGAAACCGACCAGATCAGAGGGCACGGCATCTGGCCTGCGGACAGCATGGCTCACCCGCTGCTGCTGTTTGTGCAAGTTCTGCCGTGGATTTTGCATGCGACGCCCACCCCGGTATCAACGACCAACATCACCGTGATACAACCCCTGATGCTTTGCGCGGGCCACGTCACAAGCAACAACAAAATCAAGGGATATCGACCACGAGATGTGACGTCACCAGCAGCCGATCTACTTAAGGAACGACGCGACACCGACCAGATCAGAGGGCACGGCATCTGGCCTGCGGACAGCATGGCTCAACCGCTGCTGCTGTTTGTGCAGGTTGGTTCCCCATCCACAGACTGCTGTTACCGTAGTGACAATAGATTGTTAGTCGTCCTGCCGTGCCCTGGTAGGCTTCATTGCATTGTTATTGACTGTCGGTCCGTGCTGATGCGGCTGAGGTCGGGAGACATAGAAGAAAACCCCGGACCTAAGACAGCTGAGCTGTTACAGACGATTATAGATAATCAAGCCGCGTCTGACTGCCGGTTGACTAATATCAGCAAGGATATTGGTCAGCTGAATGAAAAGACTGATAGACTGACTGATTCTCTGGCAGTGATACAAGAATTGAACAAAAGAATTGAATATCTTGAGGTAGCTGTTCAGCAACAGGCCAGAAAACTGATTGAGTATGAAAACTATAGTCGTCGTAACAATCTGCTGGTTTTTGGTGTTTCTGAAAAAATCGGCGATTCAGAGACGGAGTTAAAGGCAGCTGTCATAGATAAAATTTTTTATGATACGCTGGGAGTTGAAGTAAAAACCGTCGAAAAAATCCATCGCATAGGGAAAAAGAACAAAGAACGGCCTAGGCCAATTATTATGAAATTTTATGACAGCAGAGAAAAACAACAAGTGCTGAAGAACTGCAGCAAACTGAAAGGACAATCGGTTAGTGTGAGCAATGACTATGCGAAGGAAACGGTAGCGGTGCGAAGGAAGTTGTGGGAAAGTGCCTCTGCTGAAAGGGCACAGGGCGAGAAGGTCTTTTTGATCGACGACAAGCTCAAAATAAATGACAAGTTATACACATGGGACAACAAGAAGAACGCACGCTCGCTCCTGAACTCCCGAGATAAGTTCAAGCACCGCACTCGAAAAGCAGGCAACTCGCATGATGGCTCTGACACCTCGAATAATTCCAGCGAATCAACACCTAAACTCACCTCGTCATAGCTACGAATCTTATCATTGAATGCTCGTAGCCTTTTTAACAAAGCAACCGAGTTAGAATATGTATTACTGACAGAAAGTCCACACGTGCTCGTCGTAACCGAAACATGGCTAAACAACGGTGTGCCTAGTCACTGTATAGTGCCCCCAAATTACCAGATGTTCAGATGGGACAGGGATACTCGTGGTGGGGGTGTTGCAATCATTGTCAAAAGATCTATAGATGCAGTAATGGTCGAGTGCACTTTGCCTGAAACAGTTTGGGGCAAAATTACTTATGCGAGTGTTGCTTACCTTGTTGGCGCAGTGTATAGGCCGCCTGCCACTTCACCAGAGTTTTTGGATGACCTTAATATGTTCTTATGCACTCACTTGAACCGTACCACCAGACTAATAATGACCGGATATTTTAATTTGCCTGGCATTAACTGGGACAGGCTCCTACCTGGGAACGTTGAAATTTCTAGTTCCGAAGCACTGCTGCAGATAATGTTTTCGCACAATCTTAAACAAATCGTGGAAGAAGACACGAGGGTAACACTCGAATCCCGGTCACTTTTGGACTTGGTGTTTCTTTCGGACAGAGTGGGTGACTGTACTGTGTCTGTTAAAGACGGGATATCTGACCACAGAATGGTTTCTGTGCACATTCCGATCAGAACAAACACTCGTGGCCAACCCTTTGTATCTGTACAATTTAGGGCTTATAGGCAGGCAGACGACACATCCATTCAAGATTTTTTAGAAATGTCATATAATGAATTCGAACTTGCCTGCGATTGTGAACCAGTTGAAAACCTATGGCTACGTTTCAAGAATATCATAAAACATTGCGTTGACAGATTCATTCCAACTCGAGAAAAGAAAATAAAACCCCGTAACCCTTGGATTAATCGACCTATTATACACATCAAGCGCAAGATAAAGAGGCTGCGCAGGAGAAAAGTGAGCTCAGCTGAGGTATCGAAATTGCGAAGGAGTTTAAAAACGGCTCTGATGGAATCAAAAGAGCAATTTTTTAATAAAAAATTAAGTAGCTTCGTTAAAACGGCACCTCGGAAGTTTTGGCTTTACCTTAGTGGCAATAAAGAGGAAATCAATAGAATTCAAATTAGTGAGAACATAGTAACAGAAAAAACAAAAATAGCAGATCATTTCAATAACTTTTTCCAGTCTGTTTTTTCTAAACCAAGCAATGATGACTGTGACGCGTACCCGCCTTCCTCCCTTTCATGTTCGATGGAAGACCTGGTCGTGACTCAGGCCGGCGTATTTAATCAACTGTTACTTTTGAATTCTAAAAAGGCTAGCGGGCCGGATGGGATTCCAACCCAGTTTTTAAAGCGATACGCTGAGTGGATATCATTTTTCTTGACGATAATCTTTACAAAGTCCCTACACACTAACTCGTTGCCACAAGATTGGCGGTGCGCAGTCGTAACACCTGTTTTTAAAAACGGCGACAGACTACTCGCAAATAATTATCGCCCAATTTCCCTGACAAGTATCAGCTGTAAACTATTGGAACATATCATAAGTAAACATATACTAACTTTCCTCGAGGATGACGTGTTCTTTTATCAGCATCAGCACGGGTTCCGAAGAGGGCTATCTACCATAACACAGCTCATAGAAACGATACATGATTTTAGTTCAGCCATAGATACCCAAGAACAAATAGATGTCATTTGCGTAGATTTTGCAAAAGCATTTGACAAGGTTCCACACAGTAAATTACTTTTCAAGTTACACAAAGCAGGAATTAGCGAAACTATTCTTAAGTGGATTAAAGCCTATTTGAATAATCGCAGGCAGGTTGTGCATGTGGATGATTGTTTTTCTTCTACATTAGAAGTATTTTCTGGCGTTCCTCAAGGGTCGGTTTTAGCTCCATTACTGTTCCTAATTTATATTAATGATATTAACGAGGTTACCGAGTCTCCCGTAGAATTGAAGCTTTTTACAGACGACTGTTTAATTTATTCTCGAATAACACAAGCTGCCGACCAAATTAAAATAAACCGTGTCCTTAATTCCTTGCATCTTTGGTGCGAAAAATGGGGCATGGAAATTAATTACACAAAATCAACTTTTACGCATATAACTAATAAGAAGACTTTGCAGTTATTTTCTTATAATGTTGGAAAAAATAATCTAAAAAATGTTGATACCTTCAAGTATTTAGGCGTCACAATTGCACATAATCTGCAGTGGCATAAACATATTAATAATGTGTGCTCGAAAGCTTCCCAAAAACTTTACTTTCTGAGGAAGAAATTGGAACATGCAACAAAAGATGTCAAACTGATAGCTTACAAAACATTCATCCGCCCATCCTTGGAGTACGCTTGTGTCGTCTGGAGCCCGCACCAAAAAGTTCTAAAAGATAAACTGGAACGAATCCAAAGAATGGATGCTCGGTTTATATCGTCAAGATACAGAAGAAGGGACTCAGTGACGGAAATGCTGAACTCATGTGGGCTCGAGTCACTGGAAAATCGAAGGAAAAAATCAGGACTAAAACTTTTCTTTCAAATAATTCAAGGGCACTTCAAGATAAAATCAGATAGATATGTTCAGCCTCCGGGAAGACGGAGTGCGAGAACAAGCCACACTCGATCGATCAAGCCTTACGACTCACGTATTGATGTTTTTCGTTACTTTTTTTTTCCTGATGTCATCGAAATTTGGAATGCTTTGCCTGTTGAAGTTGTCGAACAATCGGAAGTGCACAAGTTCGAACGTTCTATCGATATTTTGTGTCGGGGGCACCCAACTTGATGTTATGAGACATGAATTTTTTCTGTTGTATATTGCATTGTATTCCCTCCCTGTAACGACCCTCAAGCGAGGGTCAACAGTATCAATAAAAAAAAGTTAACCTACCCTAACGCAGCCCAACCTAACCTACCCCATCCCAACCTAACCTCACCCTAAACAACCAAACCTAACCTAACCCAACTTAACCTAACCCAACCCGACCCAAACTATGCTTATCTATCCCAAACCTACCTATCCCAACCTAACCTAACCCAGCCCAATGTATCCTAACAAAATCAAACCTAACATAAATTACCCTAACCCAACCCAGCCCATAGGGTTAATTGGAGAGACATGGGAGAGGCCTTTGCCCTGCAGTGGGTGCAGTAAGGCTGATGATGATGATGATGAACCCAACCCAACCTAACCTAACCCAACCCAATCCAACCCAACTTAAACTAACCCAAATTAGCATAACCTAACCCAACACAACTTAATCTAACCTAACGCAACCCAACCTAGCCCAACACAACAAACCTAACACAACCCTACCCAATCCAACCAAACCTAACCTAATCTAACCTAACCCAATCTAACCCAAACCAACTTAACCTTACCTAACCCAACCCAAAACAACGTAACCTACCCCAACCCCAATTAACCTAACCCAAACAACCTAACCCAAACAACCTAACCCAACCCAACATTACCTAACCTAACCGAACACAACTTGAACTTACCTAACCCAACCTAACCCATCACAACTTAAACTAACCTAACGCAGCAAAACCTAACCAAACCAAAAACCTAACCTAACCCATCCCAACCTAAACTAGCCGAAACTAACCTAAGCCTACCCAAGCTAATCCAACCTAACCCAACCAAACCTAATCCAACCTAACCCAACATAACCCAAACCAAAGTAACCTAACCTAACCCAACCCAACCTAACCTAATTCAAGCAAACTCAACCTAACCGACATTAACCTAACCCAACCCAAGTCAACCCAACCCAGCTCAGCCTCACCTAACGTAACCTAAATTAACCCAACCTAACCCAACCCAACCTGACCTAACCCTAAACAACCAAACCTAACCTAACCCAACTTAACCTAACCTAACCCAACCCGACCCAAACTATCCTTATCTAACCCAAATCTACCTATCCCAACCTAACCGACATTAACCTAACACAACCCAAGCCAACCCAACCTAACCCAACCTAACCTAACCTTACATAACCCAACTCAAAACTACCTAGCCTATCCTATCCCAACCCAACATTACCTAACCCATCACTACCCAAACCAACTCAACCTAACCGAACCTAACCCAAAGTTACCTAACCTAACCCAACTAACCTAACCCAAGCAAACCCAACCAAACCTACAATAATTTACCCCAACCCAAGTCAACCCGACCCAACTCAACCTCACCTAACCTAACCTAACTTAACCCAACCTAACCCAATCCAACCTAGCTTGACCCAACCCAACCAAACCTAACCTACCCCAACCCAAACTATCCTTACCTAACCCAAACCTACCTATCCCTACCTAACCTAACCAAGCCCAACCTATCCTAACCCTAATCAACCTTACATAAATTAACCTAACCCAACACAACCCAACCTAACCGAACCCAACTTAACCTAACCCAACCTAACATAACTTAATCGAGCCGAACCCAACCCAACCTAACCTAATCCGAACCAACCTAACCCAACCTAACCTAACCTAACCCAACACAACTTAACCTTACCTAACCCAACACAACTTAACCTAACGCAACCCAACCTAGCCCAACACAACAAAACTAACACAACCCAACCTAATCCAACCAAACATAACCAAACCTAACCCAACATAACACCACACAACCAAGCATAACCCAACCTAACCCAACATAACCCAACCCAACCTAACCAAAACTAACTTAACCTAACCCAAACTAGTCCAAACCAATGCAACCTAACCCAACCTAATCCAACCGAACGCAACATAACCTAACTGAACCTATCCCAACCCAACCCAACCTAATCCAACCCAGCCAAACCTAACCCAACCTAACCTAACCCAAAAAACCTAACATAAATTAACCTTACCTAACACAACCGAAAGCAACCCAACATAAACCAACCTAACCTAACCCAACCCAACCTAACGTAACCCAATCCAACCGAATCCTACCTAACCCAACCCAACCCAAACCAATCTAACCTAACCCAATCCAAGCTAACCCAACCTAACCTAACCCAACCAAAATAAAATTAACCTAACCCAAACCTACCTAATCGAACGCAACCTTACCTAACACAACACATCACCTTACCTAACCCAACCTAACCCAACCTAACACCACTTAACCTAACCTAACGCAGCTAAACCTAACCAAAACCAAAAAACCAAACCTACCCCATCCCAACCTAACCTAACCGAAACCAACCTAAGCCTACCCAAGCTAATACAACATAACCCAACGAAACCTAACCTAACCCAACCTAAGCTAACCTAACCCAACATAACCCAATACAATATAACCTAACCTAATTTAATCGAACACAACCTAACCTAACCTCACCCAACCCAACTTCAACTAACCTAACCTTACCGAAACTGCCATAAACCAACCAAACTTAATCCAACCCAACCTAACCTAACCCAACCCAATCAAACGTAAATTAACCTTACCTAACCCAACCTAACCCAACCCAACCTAATGTAACTCAACCCAACCTAACCTTACCCTAACCTAACCTTAACCTAACCTTACCTAACCCAACCCACACCAACGAAACCTAACCCAACCCATAACAACGTAACCTAACCAAACCCAATCTAATCTAACCCAACCTAAACCCACCCAACCTAACCTAACATAACCCAACCTAACCTAACCCAACCCAAGCCAATCCAACCTAACCTAACCCAGAATAACCTAACCAAACCTAACCCATCCTAACCCAACCTATCCCAACCCAACAAAACCTAACCTAACCCAACCCATATCAACTCAACCCAACCTTATCTACTTTAACGTAACCCAACCGAACTCAACCCAACCTAACCTACATTATCCTTACCCAAACCAAGTCAACCCGACCCAACCGAACCCAAACTATCCTTACCTAACCCAAACCTACCTATTCCAACATAACCTAACCCAAACCAACCAAACCTAACCTAACCTAACCCAACCCAAACTATCCTTACCTAACCCAAACCTACCTATTCCAACCTAACCTAACCCAGCCCAACGTATCCTAACAAAAACCAACCTAACATAAGTTACCCTAACCCAACCCAGCCCTTAGGGTTAATTGGTGAGACATGGGAGAGGCCTTTGCCCTGCAGTGGGTGCAGTAAGGCTGATGATGATGATGAACCCAACCCAACCTAACCTAACCCAACCCAACTTAAACTAACCCAAATTAGCATAACCTAACCCAACACAACTTAATCTAACCTAACGCAACCCAAGCTAGCCCAACACAACAAACCTAACACAACCCAACCCAATCCAACCAAACCTAACCTAATCTAACCTAACCCAATCTAACCCAAACCAACTTAACCTTACCTAACCCAACCCAAAACAATGTACACTACCCCAACCCCAATTAACCTAACCCAAACAATCTAACCTAACCGAACACAACTTAAACTTACCTAACCCAACCTAACCCATCACAACTTAAACTAACCTAACGCAGCAAAACCTAACCAAACCAAAAACCTAACCTAACCCATCCCAACCTAAACTAGCCGAAACTAACCTAAGCCTACCCAAGCTAATCAAACCTAACACAACCAAACCTAATCCAACCTAACCCAACATAACCCAAACCAAAGTAACCTAACCTAACCCAACCCAACCTAACCTAATTCAAGCAAACCCAACCTAACCGACATTAACCTAACCCAACCCAAGTCAACCCAACCCAGCTCAGCCTCACCTAACGTAACCTAAATTAACCCAACCTAACCCAACCCAACCTAACCTAACCTTAAACAACCAAACCTAACCTAACCCAACTTAACCTAACCTAACCCAACCCGACACAAACTATGCTTATCTATCCCAAACCTACCTATCCCAACCTAACCTAACCCAGCCCAATGTATCCTAACAGAAACCAACCTAACATAAATTACCCTAACCCAACATAGCCCTTAGGGTTAATTGGAGAGACATGGGAGAGGCCTTTGCCCTGCAGTGGGTGCAGTAAGGCTGATGATGATGATGATGAACCCAACCCAACGTAACCTAACCAAACCCAATCCAACCCAACTTAAACTAACCCAAATTAGCATAACCTAACCCAATACAACTTAATCTAACCTAACGCAACCCAACCTAGCCCAACACAACAAACCTAACACAACCCATCCCAATCCAACCAAACCTAACCTAACCTAACCCAATCTAACCCAAACCAACTTAACCTTAGCTAACCCAACCCAAAACAACGTAACCTACCCAACCCCAATTAACCTAACCCAATCAACCTAACCCAACCCAACATTACCTAACCTAACCGAACACAACTTAAACTTACCTAGCCCAGCTTAACCCATCACAACTTAAACTAACCTAACGCAGCTAAACCTAACCAAACCAAAAACCTAACCTACCCCATCCCAACCTAAACTAGCCGAAACTCAGCTAAGCCTACCCAAGCTAATCCAACCTAACCCAACCAAACCTAATCCAACCTAACCCAACATAACCCAAACCAAAGTAACCTAACCTAACCAAAACCAACGCAGCCTAACCCAACCTAATCCGACTGAACTCAACATAATCTAATCGAACATAACCCAAACCAACCCAACCCAACCTAACATAACGCATCCCAATCTAACCTAACCTAACCTAACCCAACCTAAACGAAACTAACCTTACCTAATCCAAACCTCCCTAAAACATCCAAACGAAATCAAACCCGACCTAAATTATCCCAACCCAACCAAACGTAAATTAACCTTACCAAACCTAACATAACCCAACCTAACCAAACACAACTTAAACCAACCCAACCTAATCTAACCCAACCCAAGGTAACCCACCCTAACCTAACACAACCCAACCCAACTTAACCTAACACAACCTAACCTAACCCAAACTAACAGAACCTAACCCAACAAAACTTTTACCTTACCTGACCCAACACAAGTTAACCTACCCTAACGCAGCCCAACCTAACCCTACACAACAAACCTAACCTACCTCATCCCAACCTAAGCCGACCTAAAGCAACCAAACCCAACCCAACCTAACCCAAAATAAAAAAACCCAACTCAACCTCACCTAACCTAAATTGACCCAACCTAACCAAAATCAACTCAACCAAACCTAACCTAATCAACCTGACTCAACCCAACATAACCTAACCTAACCCAACCCAAATTAACCCAATCCAACCTTATCTACATTAACCTAACCCAACCCAACTCAACCCAACCTAACCTAACCTAACCCAACCCAACCCACACAAACCTTACCTAACCCAAACCTACCCTACATAACCTAACCCAACCCAACTCAACCTAACCCAACCTAACCTAACCCAACCCAACCTACCGTATATTGAACCTTACCAACCCAACCCAAACCAACCTAACATAACCTAAACTACCCCAACCAAACCTAACGTAACCCAACGAGACCGAACCCAACCCAAACCAACTTAACCCAACCCAACCAAACCTAACCCATCCCAATCTAATCCAACCTAACCTAACCCAACCAAACATAACCCAACCCAACCTAACCTAACCGATTTCAAAACAACCCTTCCTATCCCAACCTAACATAAACCAACCCAACCTACTGAACCTAACCGAACTTAACCCAAAGTTACCTAACCTAACCCAACCCAACCTAACCTAATTCAAGCAAACCCAACCTAACCTACATTAACCTAACCCAACCCAAGTCAACCCGACCAAACTCAGCCTCACCTAACCTAACCTAACCTAACACAAACTAACCCAAAACAACCTAACCTAACCCAAACCAATCAAACTTAACCTAACCTCACCCAACCCAACCCAAATTAACCTTACCTAACCCAAACCTCCTTTAACCATCCAAACCTAATCCAACCCAACCTAAATTAACCCAACCCAACCAAACGTAAATTAACCTTACCTAACCCAACATAACCTAATGTAACCCAACCCAATTGAACCCAAACCAATCCTACCAAACCCAACCCAACCTAACCTTACCTAACCCAACCTAACCCAACCCAACTTACCCCAACCCAACCTAACCTAACCCAACCCAAGCTAACTCAACCTAACCTAACATAACCCAACCCAACTTACCCATACCCAACCTAACCTAACCCAAACCAAGCTAACCTAAAACAATCCAACCTAATCCAACCCAACCGAACATAACTTAACCCAACAAAACTAACCCAACACAAGTTAACCTACCCTAACGCAGCCCAAACTAACCCAACAGAACAAACCTAACCTACCCCATCCCAACCTAACCTAACCCAAACCAACCTAAGCCAACCGAACCCAACCAAACCCAACCCAACCTAACCCAAAATTACAAAACCCAACTCAACCTCACCTAACCTACCCTAACTTAACCCAACCTAACTTAACCTCACCTAACTCAACTCAAGCCAACCTAACCTAATCAACCTAACCCAACCCAACAAAACCTAACCTAACCCAACCCATATTAACTCAACCCAACCTTATCTACTTTAACGTAACCCAACCGAACTCAACCCAACCTAACCTACATTATCCTTACCCAAACCAAGTCAACCCGACCCAACCGAACCCAAACTATCCTTACCTAACCCAAACCTACCTATTCCAACATAACCTAACCCAAACCAACCAAACCTAACCTAACCTAACCCAACCCAAACTATCCTTACCTAACCCAAACCTACCTATTCCAACCTAACCTAACCCAGCCCAACGTATCCTAACAAAAACCAACCTAACATAAGTTACCCTAACCCAACCCAGCCCTTAGGGTTAATTGGTGAGACATGGGAGAGGCCTTTGCCCTGCAGTGGGTGCAGTAAGGCTGATGATGATGATGAACCCAACCCAACCTAACCTAACCCAACCCAACCCAATCCAACCCAACTTAAACTAACCCAAATTAGCATAACCTAACCCAACACAACTTAATCTAACCTAACGCAACCCAAGCTAGCCCAACACAACAAACCTAACACAACCCAACCCAAACCAAGCTAACCTAAAACAATCCAACCTAATCCAACCCAACCGAACATAACTTAACCCAACAAAACTAACCCAACACAAGTTAACCTACCCTAACGCAGCCCAAACTAACCCAACAGAACAAACCTAACCTACCCCATCCCAACCTAACCTAACCCAAACCAACCTAAGCCAACCGAACCCAACCAAACCCAACCCAACCTAACCCAAAATAACAAAACCCAACTCAACCTCACCTAACCTACCCTAACTTAACCCAACCTAACTTAACCTCACCTAACTCAACTCAAGCCAACCTAACCTAATCAACCTAACCCAACCCAACAAAACCTAACCTAACCCAACCCATATCAACTCAACCCAACCTTATCTACTTTAACGTAACCCAACCGAACTCAACCCAACCTAACCTACATTATCCTTACCCAAACCAACTCAACCCGACCCAACCGAACCCAAACTATCCTTACCTAACCCAAACCTACCTATTCCAACATAACCTAACCCAAACCAACCAAACCTAACCTAACCTAACCCAACCCAAACTATCCTTACCTAACCCAAACCTACCTATTCCAACCTAACCTAACCCAGCCCAACGTATCCTAACAAAAACCAACCTAACATAAGTTACCCTAACCCAACCCAGCCCTTAGGGTTAATTGGTGAGACATGGGAGAGGCCTTTGCCCTGCAGTGGGTGCACTAAGGCTGATGATGATGATGAACCCAACCCAACCTAACCTAACCCAACCCAATCCAACCCAACTTAAACTAACCCAAATTAGCATAACCTAACCCAACACAACTTAATCTAACCTAACGCAACCCAAGCTAGCCCAACACAACAAACCTAACACAACCCAACCCAATCCAACCAAACCTAACCTAATCTAACCTAACCCAATCTAACCCAAACCAACTTAACCTTACCTAACCCAACCCAAAACAATGTACACTACCCCAACCCCAATTAACCTAACCCAAACAACCTAACCTAACCGAACACAACTTAAACTTTCCTAACCCAACCTAACCCATCACAACTTAAACTAACCTAACGCAGCAAAACCTAACCAAACCAAAAACCTAACCTAACCCATCCCAACCTAAACTAGCCGAAACTAACCTAAGCCTACCCAAGCTAATCAAACCTAACACAACCAAACCTAATCCAACCTAACCCAACATAACCCAAACCAAAGTAACCTAACCTAACCCAACCCAACCTAACCTAATTCAAGCAAACCCAACCTAACCGACATTAACCTAACCCAACCCAAGTCAACCCAACCCAGCTCAGCCTCACCTAACGTAACCTAAATTAACCCAACCTAACCCAACCCAACCTAACCTAACCTTAAACAACCAAACCTAACCTAACCCAACTTAACCTAACCTAACCCAACCCGACACAAACTATGCTTATCTATCCCAAACCTACCTATCCCAACCTAACCTAACCCAGCCCAATGTATCCTAACAGAAACCAACCTAACATAAATTACCCTAACCCAACATAGCCCTTAGGGTTAATTGGAGAGACATGGGAGAGGCCTTTGCCCTGCAGTGGGTGCAGTAAGGCTGATGATGATGATGATGAACCCAACCCAACGTAACCTAACCAAACCCAATCCAACCCAACTTAAACTAACCCAAATTAGCATAACCTAACCCAATACAACTTAATCTAACCTAACGCAACCCAACCTAGCCCAACACAACAAACCTAACACAACCCATCCCAATCCAACCAAACCTAACCTAACCTAACCCAATCTAACCCAAACCAACTTAACCTTAGCTAACCCAACCCAAAACAACGTAACCTACCCAACCCCAATTAACCTAACCCAATCAACCTAACCCAACCCAACATTACCTAACCTAACCGAACACAACTTAAACTTACCTAGCCCAGCTTAACCCATCACAACTTAAACTAACCTAACGCAGCTAAACCTAACCAAACCAAAAACCTAACCTACCCCATCCCAACCTAAACTAGCCGAAACTCAGCTAAGCCTACCCAAGCTAATCCAACCTAACCCAACCAAACCTAATCCAACCTAACCCAACATAACCCAAACCAAAGTAACCTAACCTAACCAAAACCAACGCAGCCTAACCCAACCTAATCCGACTGAACTCAACATAATCTAATCGAACATAACCCAAACCAACCCAACCCAACCTAACATAACGCATCCCAATCTAACCTAACCTAACCTAACCCAACCTAAACGAAACTAACCTTACCTAATCCAAACCTCCCTAAAACATCCAAACGAAATCAAACCCGACCTAAATTATCCCAACCCAACCAAACGTAAATTAACCTTACCAAACCTAACATAACCCAACCTAACCAAACACAACTTAAACCAACCCAACCTAATCTAACCCAACCCAAGGTAACCCACCCTAACCTAACACAACCCAACCCAACTTAACCTAACACAACCTAACCTAACCCAAACTAACAGAACCTAACCCAACAAAACTTTTACCTTACCTGACCCAACACAAGTTAACCTACCCTAACGCAGCCCAACCTAACCCTACACAACAAACCTAACCTACCTCATCCCAACCTAAGCCGACCTAAAGCAACCAAACCCAACCCAACCTAACCCAAAATAAAAAAACCCAACTCAACCTCACCTAACCTAAATTGACCCAACCTAACCAAAATCAACTCAACCAAACCTAACCTAATCAACCTGACTCAACCCAACATAACCTAACCTAACCCAACCCAAATTAACCCAATCCAACCTTATCTACATTAACCTAACCCAACCCAACTCAACCCAACCTAACCTAACCTAACCCAACCCAACCCACACAAACCTTACCTAACCCAAACCTACCCTACATAACCTAACCCAACCCAACTCAACCTAACCCAACCTAACCTAACCCAACCCAACCTACCGTATATTGAACCTTACCAACCCAACCCAAACCAACCTAACATAACCTAAACTACCCCAACCAAACCTAACGTAACCCAACCAGACCGAACCCAACCCAAACCAACTTAACCCAACCCAACCAAACCTAACCCATCCCAATCTAATCCAACCTAACCTAACCCAACCAAACATAACCCAACCCAACCTAACCTAACCGATTTCAAAACAACCCTTCCTATCCCAACCTAACATAAACCAACCCAACCTACTGAACCTAACCGAACTTAACCCAAAGTTACCTAACCTAACCCAACCCAACCTAACCTAATTCAAGCAAACCCAACCTAACCTACATTAACCTAACCCAACCCAAGTCAACCCGACCAAACTCAGCCTCACCTAACCTAACCTAACCTAACACAAACTAACCCAAAACAACCTAACCTAACCCAAACCAATCAAACTTAACCTAACCTCACCCAACCCAACCCAAATTAACCTTACCTAACCCAAACCTCCTTTAACCATCCAAACCTAATCCAACCCAACCTAAATTAACCCAACCCAACCAAACGTAAATTAACCTTACCTAACCCAACATAACCTAATGTAACCCAACCCAATTGAACCCAAACCAATCCTACCAAACCCAACCCAACCTAACCTTACCTAACCCAACCTAACCCAACCCAACTTACCCCAACCCAACCTAACCTAACCCAACCCAAGCTAACTCAACCTAACCTAACATAACCCAACCCAACTTACCCATACCCAACCTAACCTAACCCAAACCAAGCTAACCTAAAACAATCCAACCTAATCCAACCCAACCGAACATAACTTAACCCAACAAAAGTAATCCAACACAAGTTAACCTACCCTAACGCAGCCCAAACTAACCCAACAGAACAAACCTAACCTACCCCATCCCAACCTAACCTAACCCAAACCAACCTAAGCCAACCGAACCCAACCAAACCCAACCCAACCTAACCCAAAATTACAAAACCCAACTCAACCTCTCCTAACCTACCCTAACTTAACCCAACCTAACTTAACCTCACCTAACTCAACTCAAGCCAACCTAACCTAATCAACCTAACCCAACCCAACAAAACCTAACCTAACCCAACCCATATTAACTCAACCCAACCTTATCTACTTTAACGTAACCCAACCGAACTCAACCCAACCTAACCTACATTATCCTTACCCAAACCAAGTCAACCCGACCCAACCGAACCCAAACTATCCTTACCTAACCCAAACCTACCTATTCCAACATAACCTAACCCAAACCAACCAAACCTAACCTAACCTAACCCAACCCAAACTATCCTTACCTAACCCAAACCTACCTATTCCAACCTAACCTAACCCAGCCCAACGTATCCTAACAAAAACCAACCTAACATAAGTTACCCTAACCCAACCCAGCCCTTAGGGTTAATTGGTGAGACATGGGAGAGGCCTTTGCCCTGCAGTGGGTGCAGTAAGGCTGATGATGATGATGAACCCAACCCAACCTAACCTAACCCAACCCAACCCAATCCAACCCAACTTAAACTAACCCAAATTAGCATAACCTAACCCAACACAACTTAATCTAACCTAACGCAACCCAAGCTAGCCCAACACAACAAACCTAACACAACCCAACCCAATCCAACCAAACCTAACCTAATCTAACCTAACCCAATCTAACCCAAACCAACTTAACCTTACCTAACCCAACCCAAAACAATGTACACTACCCCAACCCCAATTAACCTAACCCAAACAACCTAACCTTACCGAACACAACTTAAACTTACCTAACCCAACCTAACCCATCACAACTTAAACTAACCTAACGCAGCAAAACCTAACCAAACCAAAAACCTAACCTAACCCATCCCAACCTAAACTAGCCGAAACTAACCTAAGCCTACCCAAGCTAATCAAACCTAACACAACCAAACCTAATCCAACCTAACCCAACATAACCCAAACCAAAGTAACCTAACCTAACCCAACCCAACCTAACCTAATTCAAGCAAACCCAACCTAACCGACATTAACCTAACCCAACCCAAGTCAACCCAACCCAGCTCAGCCTCACCTAACGTAACCTAAATTAACCCAACCTAACCCAACCCAACCTAACCTAACCTTAAACAACCAAACCTAACCTAACCCAACTTAACCTAACCTAACCCAACCCGACACAAACTATGCTTATCTATCCCAAACCTACCTATCCCAACCTAACCTAACCCAGCCCAATGTATCCTAACAGAAACCAACCTAACATAAATTACCCTAACCCAACATAGCCCTTAGGGTTAATTGGAGAGACATGGGAGAGGCCTTTGCCCTGCAGTGGGTGCAGTAAGGCTGATGATGATGATGAACCCAACCCAACGTAACCTAACCAAACCCAATCCAACCCAACTTAAACTAACCCAAATTAGCATAACCTAACCCAATACAACTTAATCTAACCTAACGCAACCCAACCTAGCCCAACACAACAAACCTAACACAACCCATCCCAATCCAACCAAACCTAACCTAACCTAACCCAATCTAACCCAAACCAACTTAACCTTAGCTAACCCAACCCAAAACAACGTAACCTACCCAACCCCAATTAACCTAACCCAATCAACCTAACCCAACCCAACATTACCTAACCTAACCGAACACAACTTAAACTTACCTAGCCCAGCTTAACCCATCACAACTTAAACTAACCTAACGCAGCTAAACCTAACCAAACCAAAAACCTAACCTACCCCATCCCAACCTAAACTAGCCGAAACTCAGCTAAGCCTACCCAAGCTAATCCAACCTAACCCAACCAAACCTAATCCAACCTAACCCAACATAACCCAAACCAAAGTAACCTAACCTAACCAAAACCAACGCAGCCTAACCCAACCTAATCCGACTGAACTCAACATAATCTAATCGAACATAACCCAAACCAACCCAACCCAACCTAACATAACGCATCCCAATCTAACCTAACCTAACCCAACCTAAACCAAACTAACCTTACCTAATCCAAACCTCCCTAAAACATCCAAACGAAATCAAACCCGACCTAAATTATCCCAACCCAACCAAACGTAAATTAACCTTACCAAACCTAACATAACCCAACCTAACCAAACACAACTTAAACCAACCCAACCTAATCTAACCCAACCCAAGGTAACCCACCCTAACCTAACACAACCCAACCCAACTTAACCTAACACAACCTAACCTAACCCAAACTAACAGAACCTAACCCAACAAAACTTGACCTTACCTAACCCAACAAAACTTTTACCTTACCTGACCCAACACAAGTTAACCTACCCTAACGCAGCCCAACCTAACCCTACGCAACAAACCTAACCTACCCCATCCCAACCTAAGCCGACCTAAAGCAACCAAACCCAACCCAACCTAACCCAAAATAAAAAACCCAACTCAACCTCACCTAATCTAAATTGACCCAACGTAACCTAAATCAACTCAAACAAACCTAACCTAATCAACCTGACTCAACCCAACATAACCTAACCTAACCCAACCCAAATTAACCCAATCCAACCTTATCTACATTAACCTAACCCAACCCAACTCAACCCAACCTAACCTAACCTAACCCAACCCAACCCACACAAACCTTACCTAACCCAAACCTACCCTACTTAACCTAACCCAACCCAACTCAACCTAACCCAACCTAACCTAACCCAACCCAACCTACCGTATATTGAACCTTACCAACCCAACCCAAACCAACCTAACATAACCTAAACTACCCCAACCAAACCTAACGTAACCCAACCAAACCGAACCCAACCCAAACCAACTTAACCCAACCCAACCCAACCAAACCTAACCCATCCCAATCTAATCCAACCTAACCTAACCCAACCAAACATAACCCAACCCAACCTAACCTAACCGATTCCAAAACAACCCTTCCTATCCCAACCTAACATAAACCAACCCAACCTATCTCAACCTATCCTAACCCAACCCAATCCAACCTAACGTAGCCTAACCTAACCTAACCCATCCCAATCTAGCCCTACCTAACCTAACCGAACCCAACCCAACCAAACCTAACCCAGCCTAACATAACCTAACCTATTCCAACCCAACCCTTCCTATCCCAACCTAACCGATCCCAACACAACTTAACCTTACCTAACCTAATTTAACCCAACCCAACCTAACGTAACCTAACCTTACCTAACCCATCCCAACCGAAACCAAACAAACCTTTCCTAACCCAAACCTACCTAAACCAACCTAAACTAACCCAACCCAACTCAACCTAACCCCAACCAAACCTAACCCTACCCAACCTAACTAAATTAACCTTACCTGTCCCAACCCAAACCAACCTTATTTAACCTAGCCTAACCCAACCCAACCTAACGTAACCAAACCAAACCGAACCCAACCCAATGCTACCTAACCCAACCAAAACCAACTTAACCCACCCCAACCTAACCTAACCGAACCCAATTTAACTCAGCCTAGCCTAACCCAACCCAGACAACCAAACCTAACCTTACCCAACCCAACCCTTAATATCCTAACCTAACCTAACCCAAGCCAACCTATTCCAACCAAACCTAACTCAACCCAAGCCAACCCAACCTAAGCTAACCCAGACAAAACCTAATTAAACCTAACCCAGCGTAACCCAACACAACCTAACCTTACCTAAATTTACCAAACCAAGCCCAACCTGACCCAACAAAACCTAACCTCAGCAAACCCACCCTAATCCAACCCAACACAACCTGACCTAATCGAACCCTCTTAGCCCAACCTAACCTAGCAAGACATAACAAAACCCAACCTAACCTAACTTAACCCAACCAAGCCTACCCTAACCTAAGCCAACCGAATCCAACCTTACATAACCTAACTGAACACAAACTAACCTAACATAACCTAACCCAACCAAACCCGCCCAAACCAACGCAACCTGACCCGTCCTAATCCATCCTTACCCAACCTAACCTAACACAACCCAACCTAACATAACCCAACCCAACACAACTAACCTAGCCTATCCTATCCCAACCCAACATTACCTAACCCATCACTACCCAAACCAACTCAACCTAACCGAACCTAACAAAAAGATACCTTACCTAACCCAACCCAACTAACCTAACCCAAGCAAACCCAACCAAACCTACATTAACACACCCCAACCCAAGTCAACCCGACCCAACTCAACCTCACCTAACCTAACCTAACTTAACCCAACCTAAACCAATCCAACCTAACTTAACCCAACCCAACCAAACCTAACCTACCCCAACCCAAACTATCCTTACCTAACCCAAACCTACCTATCCCTACCTAACCTAACCAAGCCCAACCTATCCTAACCCTACCCAACCTTACATAAATTAACCTAACCCAACACAACCCAACCTAACCGAACCCAACTTAACCTAACCCAACCTAACATAACCTAATCGAGCCGAACCCAACCCAACCTAACCTAATCCAAACCAACCTAACCCAACCTAACCTAACCTAACCCAACACAACTTAACCTTACCTAACCCAACACAACTTAACCTAACGCAACCCAACCTAGCCCAACACAACAAAACTAACACAACCCAACCTAATCCAACCAAACATAACCAAACCTAACCCAACATAACACCACACAACCAAGCATAACCCAACCTAACCCAACATAACCCAACCCAACCTAACCAAAACTAACTTAACCTAACCCAAACTAATCCAAACCAATGCAACCTAACCCAACCTAATCCAACCGAACGCAACATAACCTAACTGAACCTATCCCAACCCAACCCAACCTAATCCAACCCAGCCAAACCTAACCCAACCTAACCTAACCCAAAAAACCTAACATAAATTAACCTTACCTAACACAACCGAAAGCAACCCAACATAAACCAACCTAACCTAACCCAACCCAACCTAACGTAACCCAATCCAACCGAATCCTACCTAACCCAACCCAACCCAAACCAATCTAACCTAACCCAATCCAAGCTAACCCAACCTTACCTAACCCAACCAAAATAAAATAACCTAACCCAAACCTACCTAATCGAACGCAACCTTACCTAACACAACACATCACCTTACCTAACCCAACCTAACCCAACCTAACACCACTTAACCTAACCTAACGCAGCTAAACCTAACCAAACCCAAAAAACCAAACCTACCCCATCCCAACCTAACCTAACCGAAACCAACCTAAGCCTACCCAAGCTAATACAACATAACCCAACGAAACCTAACCTAACCCAACCTAAGCTAACCTAACCCAACATAACCCAATACAATATAACCTAACCTAATTTAATCGAACACAACCTAACCTAACCTCACCCAACCCAACCCCAACTAACCTAACCTTACCGAAACTTCCATAAACCAACCAAACTTAATCCAACCCAACCTAACCTAACCCAACCCAATCAAACGTAAATTAACCTTACCTAACCCAACCTAACCCAACCCAACCTAATGTAACTCAACCCAACCTAACCCTACCCTAACCTAACCTTAACCTAACCTTACCTAACCCAACCCACACCAACGAAACCTAACCCAACCCATAACAACGTAACCTAACCAAACCCAATCTAATCTAACCCAACCTAAACCCACCCAACCTAACCTAACATAACCCAACCTAACCTAACCCAACCCAAGCCAATCCAACCTAACCTAACCCAGAATAACCTAACCAAACCTAACCCATCCTAACCCAACCTATCCCAACCCAACACAACTTAACCTTACCTAACCCACGTAATCCAACACAAATTAACCTAACCTAATGCAGCCCAACATAACCGAACAGAACAAACCTAAACTATGCCATCTCAACTAACCTAACTCAAACCAACCTAATCCAACCTAACCCAACCTAACAAATCCCAACTCAAGCTCGCCTAACCTAACTGAACCCAACCTAACCTAACTCAACCCAACTCAGCCTAACATAATCGAAACCAACCTAACCTTACCTAACATAACCCAACCCTTCTTATCCCAACATAACCCAACCTATCCTAACCCAACCAAACCGAACGTAACCTAACCTTACCTAACCCAACCCAAACCAACCAAACTTAACCCAACCCAGCCTAACCTAACCCAACCCAAATTTAATCTAATCCCAACCCAACCTAACAAAACCATACTAACCTAACCCAACCCAAGCCAACAAAACCTAACCTAACCCAGACTAACCTAACCAAACCTAACCCAGCCTGACCAAACATAACCTAACGTTACCTAACTTAACCAAACCAAACCCAGCCTTACTCAACAAAACATAACCTAACCAAACCCAACCTAACCCAAACCAACTCAACCTGAGCTAACCGAACCTATCTTAGCCCAACCTAACCTAGCAAAGCATAACACAACCCAACCCCACCTTACATAACCTAACTGAACACAAACTAACCTAACCTTACCCAACCCAACCTAATCCAAACCAACGCACCCTACCTCAGCCTAACCCAACCTTACCTAACCCATCCTGACCAAACCCCGTATCACCTATCGTAAATTTACCTTACCTAACACAACCCAAACCAACCCAACCTAACATAACCCTATATAACCCAACCCAACACAACTAACCTAGCCTATCCTATCCCAACCCAAACCTACTCAACCTAACCGAACCTAACCCAAAGTTACCTAACCTAACCCAACCCAACCTAACCTAATTCAAGCAAACCTAACCTAACCTACATTAACCTAACCCAACCCAAGTCAACCCGACCAAACTCAGCCTCACCTAACCTAACCTAACTTAACCCAAACTAACCCAACACAACCTAACCTAACCCAAACCAATCAAACCTAACCTAACCTCACCCAACCCAACCCAAATTACCCTAAAATAACCCAAACCTCCCTAAACCATCCAAACCTAATCCAACCCAACCTAAATTAACCCAACCCAACCAAACGTAAATTAACCTTACCTAACCCAACATACCCTAATGTAACCCAACCCATTTGAACCCAAACCAATCCTACCAAACCCAACCCAACCTAACCTTACCTAACCCAACCTAACCCAACCCAACTTACCCCAACCCAACCTAACCTAACCCAACCCAAGCTAACCCAACCTAACCTAACATAACCCAACCCAACTTACCCAAACCCAACCTAACCTAACCCAAACCAAGCTAACCTAACTCAATCCAACCTAATCCAACCCAACCTAACATTACTTAACCCAACAAAACTAACCCAATACAAGTTAACCTACCCTAACGCAGCCCAAACTAACCCAACAGAACAAACCTAACCTACCCCATCCCAACCTAACCTAACCCAAACCAACCTAGGCCAACCGAACCCAACCCAACCTAACCCAAAATAACAAAACCCAACTCAACCTCACCTAACCTACCCTAACTTAACCCAACCTAACTTAACCTCACCTAATTCAACTCAAGCCAACCTAACCTAATCAACCTAACCCAACCCAACAAAACCTACCCTAACCCAACCCATATTAACTCAACCCAACCTTATCTACCTTAATATAACCCAACCGAACTCAACCCAACCTAACCTACATTAACTTTACCCAACCCAAGTCAACCCGACCCAACCGAACCCAAACTATCCTTACCTAACCCAAACCTACCTATTCCAACATAACCTAACCCAAACCAACCAAACCTAACCTAACCTAACCCAACCCAAACTATCCTTACCTAACCCAAACCTACCTATTCCAACCTAACCTAACCCAGCCCAACGAATCCTAAAAGCCAACCTGACATAAATTACCCTAACCCAACCCAGCCCATAGGGTTAATTGGAGAGACATGGGAGAGGCCTTTGCCCTGCAGTGGGTGCAGTAAGGCTGTGGATGATGATGATGAACCCAACCCAACCTAACCTATCCCAACCCAATCCAACCCAACTTAAACTAACCCAAATTAGCATAACCTAACCCAACACAACTTAATCTAACCTAACGCAACCCAACCTAGCCCAACACAACAAACCTAACACAACCCAACCCAATGCAACCAAACCTAACCTAATCTAACCTAACCCAATCTAACCCAAACCAACTTAACCTTACCTAACCCAACCCAAAACAATGTAACCTACCCCAACCCCAATTAACCTTACGCAAACAACCTAACCCAACCCAACATTACCTAACCTAACCGACAACAACTTAAACTTACCTAACCCAACCTAACCCATCACAACTTAAACTAACCTAACGCAGCAAAACCTAACCAAACCAAAAACCTAACCTAACCCATCCCAACCTAAACTAGCCGAAACTAACCTAAGCCTACCCAAGCTAATCCAACCTAACCCAACCAAACCTAATCCAACCTAACCCAACATAACCCAAACCAAAGTAACCTAACCTAACCCAACCCAACCTAACCTAATTCAAGCAAACCCAACCTAACCGACATTAACCTAACCCAACCCAAGTCAACCCAACCCAGCTCAGCCTCACCTACCTAACCTAAATTAACCCAACCTAACCCAACCCAACCTAACCTAACCTTAAACAACCAAACCTAACCTAACCCAACTTAACCTAACGTAACCCAACCCGACCCAAACTATGCTTATCTATCCCAAACCTACCTATCCCAACCTAACCTAACCCAGCCCAATGTATCCTAACAAAAACCAACCTAACATAAATTACCCTAACCCAACATAGCCCATAGGGTTAATTGGAGAGACATGGGAGAGGCCTTTGCCCCGCAGTGGGTGCAGTAAGGCTGATGATGATGATGATGATGATGAACCCAACCCAACCTAACCTAACCCAACCCAATCCAACCCAACTTAAACTAACCCAAATTAGCATAACCTAATCCAACACAACTTAATCTAACCTAACACAACCCAACCTAGCCCAACACAACAATCCTAACACAACCCAACCCAATCCAACCAAACCTAACCTAATCTAACCTAACCCAATCTAACCCAAACCAACTTAACCTTACCTAACCCAACCCAAAACAACGTAACCTACCCCAACCCCAATTAACCTAACCCAAACAACCTAACCCAACCCAACATTACCTAACCTAACCGAACACAACTTAAACTTACCTAACCCAACCTAACCCATCACAACTTAAACTAACCTAACGCAGCAAAACCTAACCAAACCAAAAACCTAACCTAACCCATCCCAACCTAAACTAGCCGAAACTAACCTAAGCCTACCCAAGCTAATCCAACCTAACCCAACCAAACCTAATCCAACCTAATCCAAATTAACCCAAACCAAAGTAACCTAACCTAACCCAACCCAACCTAACCTAATTCAAGCAAACCCAACCTAACCGACATTAACCTAACCCAACCCAAGTCAACCCAACCCAGCTCAGCCTCACCTAACCTAACCTAAATTAACCCAACCTAACCCAACCCAACCTAACTTAACCCTAAACAACCAAACCTAACCTAACCCAACTTAACCTAACCTAACCCAACCCGACCCAAACTATGCTTATCTATCCCAAACCTACCTATCCCAACCTAACCTAACCCAGCCCAATGTATCCTAACGAAATCCAACCTAACATAAATTACCCTAACCCAACCCAGCCCATAGGGTTAATTGGAGAGACATGGGAGAGGCCTTTGCCCTGTAGTGGGTGCAGTAAGGCTGATGATGATGATGATGAACCCAACCCAACCTAACCTAACCCAACCCAATCCAACCCAACTTAAACTAACAAAAATTAGCATAACCTAACCCAACACAACTTAATCTAACCTAACGCAACCCAACCTAGCCCAACACAACAAACCTAACACAACCCAACCCATTCCAACCAAACCTAACCTAATCTAACCTAATCCAATCTAACCCAAACCAACTTAACCTTACCTAACCCAACCCAAAACAACGTAACCTACCCCAACCCCAATTAAACTAACCCAAACAACCTAACCCAACCCAACATTACCTAACCTAACCGAACACAACTTAAACTTACCTAACCCAACCTAACCCATCACAACTTAAACAACCTAACGCAGCAAAACCTAACCAAACCAAAAACCTAACCTAACCCATCCCAACCTAAACTAGCCGAAACTAACCTAAGCCTACCCAAGCTAATCCAACCTAACCCAACCAAACCTAATCCAACCTAATCCAACATAACCCAAACCAAAGTAACCTAACCTAACCCAACCCAACCTAACCTAATTCAAGCAAACCCAACCTAACCGACATTAACCTAACCCAACCCAAGTCAACCCAACCCAGCTCAGCCTCACCTAACCTAACGTAAAATAACCCAACTTAACCCAACCCAACCTAACCTAACCCTAAACAACCAAACCTAACCTAACCCAACTTAACCTAACCTAACCCAACCCGACCCAAACTATGCTTATCTATCCCAAACCTACCTATCCCAACCTAACCTAACCCAGCCCAATGTATCCTAACAAAATCCAACCTAACATAAATTACCCTAACCCAACCCAGCCCATAGGGTTAATTGGAGAGACATGGGAGAGGCCTTTGCCCTGCAGTGGGTGCAGTAAGGCTGATGATGATGATGATGAACCCAACCCAACGTAACCTAACCAAACCCAATCCAACCCAACTTAAACTAACCCAAATTAGCATAACCTAACCCAATACAACTTAATCTAACCTAACGCAACCCAACCTAGCCCAAAACAACAAACCTACCACAACCCATCCCAATCCAACCAAACCTAACCTAACTTAACCCAATCTAACCCAAACCAACTTAACCTTACCTAACCCAACCCAAAACAACGTAACCTACCCAACCCCAATTAACCTACCCCATTCAACCTAACCCAACCCTACATTACCTAACCTAACCGAACACAACTTACCTAGCCCAACCTAACCCATCACAACTTAAACTAACCTAACGCAGCTAAACCTAACCAAACCAAAAACCTAACGTACCCCATCCCAACCTAAACTAGCCGAAACTCAGCTAAGCCTACCCAAGCTAATCCAACCTAACCGAACCAAACCTAACCCAACCTAACCCAACATAACCCAAACCAAAGTAACCTAACCTAACCAAAACCAACGCAGCCTAACCCAACCTAATCCGACTGAACTCAACATAATCTAATCGAACATACCCCATCCCAACCTAAGCCAACCTAACGCAACCAAACCCAACCCAACCTAACCCAAAATAAAAACCCAACTCAACCTCACCTAACCTAAATTGACCCAACCTAACCTAAATCAACTCAACCAAACCTAACCTAATCAACCTGACTCAACCCAACATAACCTAACCTAACCCAACCCAAATTAACCCAATCCAACCTTATCTACATTAACCTAACCCAACCCAACTCAACCCAACCCAACCTAACCTAACCCAACCCAACCCGCACAAACCTTACCTAACCCAAACCTACCCAACTTAACCTAACCCAACCCAACTCAACCTAACCCAACCTAACCTAACCCAACCCAACCTACCGTATATTGCACCTTACCAACCCAACCCAAACCAACCTAACATAACCTAAACTACCCCAACCAAACCTAACGTAACCCAACCAAACCGAACCCAACCCAAACCAACTTAACCCAACCCAACCCAACCAAACCTAACCCATCCCAATCTAATCCAACCTAACCTAACCCAACCAAACATAACCCAACCCAACCTAACCTAACCGATTCCAAAACAACCCTTCCTATCCCAACCTAACATAAACCAACCCAACCTATCCCAACCTATCCTAACCCAACCCAATCCAACCTAACGTAGCCTAACCTAACCTAACCCATCCCAATCTAGCCGTACCTAACCTAACCGAACCCAACCCAACCAAACCTAACCCAACCTAACATAACCTAACCTATTCCAACCCAACCCTTCCTATCCCAACCTAATCGAACCCAACACAACTTAACCTTACCTAACCTAACCTAACCCAACCCAACTCAACATAACCCCAACCAAACCTAACCCCACCCAACCTAACTAAATTAACCTTACCTGTCCCAACTCAAACCAACCTTATTTAACCTAGCCTAACCCAACCCAACCTAACGTAACCAAACCAAACCGAACCCAACCCAATGCTACCTAACCCAACCAAAACCAACTTAACCCACCCCAACCTAACCTAACCGAACCCAATTTAACTCAGCCTAGCCTAACCCAACCCAGACAACCAAACCTAACCTTACCCAACCCAACCCAACCCTTAATATCCTAACCTAACCAAACCCAAGCCAACCTATTCCAACCAAACCTAACTCAACCCGAGCCAACCCAACCTAGCTAACCCAGACTAACCTAATTAAACCTAACCCAGCCTAACCAAACACAACCTAACCTTACCTAAATTTACCAAACCAAGCCCAACCTGACCAAACAAAGCCTAACCTCAGCAAACCCACCCTAATCCAACCCAACACAACCTGACCTAATCGAACCCTCTTAGCCCAACCTAACCTAACTTAACCCAACCAAGCCTACCCTAACCTAAGCCAACCGAATCCAACCTTACATAACCTAACTGAACCCAAACTAACCTAACATAACCTAACCCAACCAAACCCGCCCAAACCAACGCAACCTGACCCGTCCTAATCCATCCTTACCCAACCTAACCTAACCCAACCTAACCTAACATAACCCAACCCAACACAACTAACCTAGCCTATCCTATCCCAACCCAACAATACCTAACCCATCACTACCCAAACCAACTCAACCTAACCGAACCTAACCCAAAGTTACCTAACCTAACCCAACCCAACTAACCTAACCCAAGCAAACCCAACCAAACCTACATTCATTTACACCAACCCAAGTCAACCCGACCCAACTCAACCTCACCTAACCTAACCTAACTTAACCCAACCTAACCCAATCCAACCTAACTTGACCCAACCCAACCAAACCTAACCTACCCCAACCCAAACTATCCTTACCTAACCGAAACCAACCTATCCCTACCTATCCTAACCCAGCCCAACCTATCCTAACCCTACCCAACCTTACATAAATTAACCTAACCCAACACAACCCAACCTAACCGAACCCAACTTAACCTAACCCAACCTAACATAACCAAATCGAGCCGAACCCAACCCAACCTAACCTAATCCAAACCAACCTAACCCAACCTAACCTAACCTAACCCAACACAACTTAACCTTACCTAACCCAACCCAACATAACCTAACCTAACCCAACACAACTTAACCTTACCTAACCCAACACAACTTGACCTAACCTAACGCAACCCAACCTAGCCCAACACAACAAAACTAACACAACCCAACCTAATCCAACCAAACATAACCAAACCTAACCCAACATAACACCACACAACCCAGCATAACCCAACCTAACCCAACATAACCCAACCCAACCTAACCAAAACTAACTTAACCTAACCCAAACTAATCCAAACCAATGCAACCTAACCCAACCTAATCCAACCGAACGCAACTTAACCTAACTGAACCTATCCCAACCCAACCCAACCTAATCTAACCCAGCCAAACCTAACCCAACCTAACCTAAGCCAAAAAACCTAACATAAATTAACCTTACCTAACACAACCGAAAGCAACCCAACCTAAACCAACCTAACCTAACCCAACCCAACCTAACGTAACCCATTCCAACCGAATCCTACCTAACCCAACCCAACCCAAACCAACCTAACCTAACCCAACCCAAGCTAACCCCACCAACCTAACCCAACCAAACTGAAATTAACCTAACCCAAACCAACCTAATCGAACGCAACCCCACCTAACACAACACATCACCTTGCCTAACCCAACCTAACCCAACCTAACACCACTTAACATAACCTAACGCAGCTAAACCTAACCAAACCCAAAAAACCAAACCTACCCCATCCCAACCTAACCTAACCGAAACCAACCTAAGCCTACCCAAGCTAATACCACATAACCCAACGAAACCTAACCTAACCCAACCTAAGCTAACCTAACCCAACATAACCCAATACAATATAACGTAAACTAATTTAATCGAACCCAACCTAACCTAACCTCACCCAACCCAACCCCAACTAACCTTCCCTTACCGAAACCTCCATAAACCAACCAAACTTAATCCAACCCAACCTAACCTAACCCAACCCAATCAAACGTAAATTAACCTTACCTAACCCAACCTAACCCAACCCAACCTAATGTAACTCAACCCAACCTACCTTACCCTCACCTAACCTTAACCTAACCGTACCTAACCCAACGCATAGCAACGCAACCTAACCCAACCCATAATAATGTAACCTAACCAAACCCAATCTAATCTAACCCAACCTAAACCCACCCAACCTAACCTAACCCAACCCAAGCCAACCCAACCTAACCTAACCCAGACTAACCTAACCAATCCTAACCCATCCTAACCCAACGTATCCCAACCCAACACAACTTAACCTTACCTACACCAACGTAATCCAACATAAATTAACCTAACCTAATGCAGCCCAACATAACCGAACACAACAAACCTAACCTACGCCATTCCAACCTAACCTAACCCAAACCAACCTAATCCAACATAACCCAACCTAACAAAACCCAACACAAGCTCGCCTAACCTAACTTAACCCAACCTAACCTAACTCAACCCAACCCAACCTAACCTAATCGAACCCAACCTAACCTTACCTAACATAACCCAACCCTTCTTATCCCAACATAACCCAACCTATTCTAACCCAACCAAACCTAACGTAACCTAACCTTACCTAACACAACCCAAACCAACCAAACTTAACCCAACCCAGCCTAACCTAACCCAACCCAATCTAATCTAATCCCAACCCAACCTAACAAAACCATACTAACCTAACCCAACCCAAGCCAACCCAACCTAACCTAACCCAGACTAACCTAACCAAACCTAACGTAGCCTGACCCAACATAACCTAACGGTACCTAACTTAACCAAACCAAACCCAACCTTACCCAACAAAACATAACCTAACAAAGCATAACCCAACTCAATCCAGCCTAACATAACCTATTCCAACCCAACCCCACCTTACATAACCTAACTGAACCCAAACTAACCTAACCTTACCCAACCCAACCTAATCCAAACCAACGCACCCTACCCCAACCTAATTCAACCTTACTTAACCCATCCTGACCAAACCCCACTACACCTATCGTAAATTTACCTTACCTAACACAACCCAAACCAACCCAACCTAACATAACCTTATATAACCCAACCCAACACAACCTAACCTAGCCTATCCTATCCCAACCCAAACCTACACAACCTAACCGAACCTAACCCAAAGTTACCTAACCTAACCCAACCCAACCTAACCTAATTCAGGCAAACCCAACCTAGCCTACATTAAGCTAACCCAACCCAAGTCAACACGACCAAACTCAGCCTCACCTAACCTAACCTAACCTAACCTAACCTAACCTAACCCAAACCTCCCTAAACCATCCAAACCTAATCCAACCTAACCTACCCTAACTCAACTCAACCCAACCTAACCTAATCAACCTAACCCAACCCAACATAACCTAACCTAACCCAACCCAAATTAACTCAACCCAATCTTAGCTACCTTAACCTAACCCAACCCAACTCATCCTAACCCAACCTAACCTAACCCAACCCAATCTAAGCCTACCTAACCTCACCAAACCCAACCCAACCAAACCTAACCCAACCTTACATAAGCTAACCTATTCCAACCCAACCCTTCCTATCCCAACCTAACCCAACCTATCCTATCCTAACCCAACCAAACCTAACGTAACCCATCCTTACCTAACCAAACCCAACCTAACCTAACCCAGACTAACCTAACCAAACCTAACCCAGTCTAACCCAAAACAACCTAACATTACCTAAAATTAACCAAACCAAACCCAATCTTACCTAACAAAGCCTAACCTAACCAAACGCAACCCAACCTAACCAAACCAAACTCAACCTGACCTAACCGTACCTATCTTAGCCCAACCTAACCTAACAAAACATAACCCAACCAAACCCAACCTAACCTGACTTAACTCAACCCAACCCAGCCTGACATAACCTATTCCAAGCCAACCCCACCTTACATAACCTAACTGAACCCAAACTAACCTAACCTAACCCAACCCAACCTAACCCAAAGCTAATAAAACCTTACCCAACCCAACCTAACCTAACCCAACCACCCCTAACGTAAATTAACGTTACCTATCCCAACCCAAACCAACTCAACCTGTCCGAACCTAACCCAAAGTTACCTAACCTAACCCAACCCAACCTAACCTAATTCAAGCAAACCCAACCTAACCGACATTAACCTAACCCAACCCAAGTCAACCCAACCAAACTCAGCCTCACCTAACCTAACCTAAATTAACCCAACCTAACCCAACCCAACCTAACCTAACCCTAAACAACCAAACCTAACCTAACCCAACTTAACCTAACATAACCCAACCCGACCCAAACTATGCTTATCTATCCAAAACCTACCTATCCCAACCTAACCTAACCCAGCCCAACGTATCCTAACAAAAACCAACCTAACATAAATTACCCTAACCCAACCCAGCCCATAGGGTTAATTGGAGAGACATGGGAGAGGCCTTTGCCCTGCAGTGGGTGCAGTAAGGCTGATGATGATGATGATGAACCCAACCCAACCTAACCTAACCCAACCCAATCCAACCCAACTTAAACTAACCCAAATTAGCATAACCTAACCCAACACAACTTAATCTAACCTAATGCAACCCAACCTAGCCCACCACAACAAACCTAACACAACCTTACGCAATCCAACCAAACCTAACCTAATCTAACCTAACCCAATCTAACCCAAACCAACTTAACCTTACCTAACCCAACCCAAAACAACG